>NC_082718.1:22239408-22539408 GCF_030144855.1 Hypanus sabinus
GAAATTATGCCCCCTAGTTCTGGATTGTCTTAAGGTTCTAAACTCCCCTCTGTACCTAGATCAATTGTTCCCGACCTGGGGTCCACAGACGCCTTGGTTAATGGTTCATGGCATAAAGAAGCTCGGGAACCCCTGATCAAGGGTAGGACTTATACAGTGAAGGGTAGGGAACTGAGGAGTGCAGTAGGGAACGGATCTGGGAATACAGGTACGTAATTCTTTGAAAGTGGCACCACTAGTAAATAAGGTTGTAAAGAAAGCTCTTGGCACATTGGCCTTCACTCATCAGAGTATTGAGTACAGGAGTTGCAATGTTATGTTGAAGTTGCATAATACGTTGGTGAGGCTAAATTTGGAGTATTTTATGTGGTTTTGGTCATCTGTCTACAGAAAAGACATCAATAAAATCAAAAGAGTACAGAGTGAATTTACAAGGCTGTTGCTGGGTCTTGAAGACCTGAGTCAGGGAAAGGTTGAATAAATAGTGTAATTCTCGGCAGTTTCTAGAGTAGGTTACGTGGTCGGCACAACGTTGTGGGCCTGTGATGTGCTGTAGATTTCAATGATTTTATGAAGTTGGGACCTTTTCTCTGGAACATAGGAGAATGAGGGGAGATTTGATTGGGGTATACACAGTTCTGAGAGGTATAGATGGGGTAAATGCTAGCAGGCTTTTTCCATTAAGGTTGGGTGAAATTAGAACTAGACGTCATACGTTAAGGGTGAAGGGTGAAATCTTTAAGAACTTCTTCACTCAGAGGTGCTAAGAGCATGGAATGAGCTGCCAACAAATGTGGTTGATGTGGGTTTGATTGCGATCTCTTCGCACCTCCACTTCTGGGCACCTCCACTTTGAGGCAGACTGAAAATATGCTGGGGATGGTCAAGGGGCCAGAGTCTTGACCAGTGTCATGGATGGGAGGGGTATGGCCGACTTTGATCCAGGTGTGTTCTCCCCGTCAAAGCACGGCCCAGCAAGCTCAAAGACAGCTTCTCACCCACCGTTATAAGAAGGGTCACCTAATACCAGCAGATTGACTCTTGACCTCACAATCTTCATCTTTACAGCCTTGCACGTTATTGTCCACCCTCATTGCACGTTCTCCATAACCTACTCTGCATTCTGTTTACCATTACCTCCTACTAGCTCAATGCACTGTTGAAATGAATTGATCTGTATGAACGGCTTGGAAGACCCTTTTTCCCCCTGTGTATTTTGGTACAAGTGACCAATTCACCTGATTTCTCCTACCCCAGGCGCTGCTCTGAGAACTAAACAAGCTCTGTTTAGGATTTTCAGCATCAGCAGTATCTCGCTTCACGATTTTTTTCTGCCCTATGCCCCGAGGTGACTGCGGTTCGGTGCCCAAACACCCGAAATCATTGACCGGTCACCGGGACCCCAGTTACCTGTTTACAAAGCAATATGGCTCAAAGCCATTCAGCCGCCGTGAAGCGCCCATCAGTAAAAGGCAGGTGTCCTCAACCTGACAGAAATTTTATTAGTACCATCGATCAGTCATACAGAGAAAACTTGGGCTAAAGTAGCAGTTGATGGTGAAACAATGAGCTTGCAGGAATTTTGACTTCAACAACTCGACATTGAGCGTAGGTAGGTACTGAGACCGTTCAACTCCTTTGACATTTTTTCCTTACAAATCATACACAACTCTGTTAGTAATTCCAATAACATTTTCCATCAAAACACACTACCACGTTTGTGTATTAACAATTGTTTACACATACATATTAGAGAAACACTACGCTATACACGGCAGAAACTTAAGAATTCCGCTCCACGCAATTCACATACTGTATTTGGTTTACAAATTCGTGAAAGAAGCAGCCATCTGGATAATTCCAGCAAAATAACATTTGAAAAAAAGGTGAAAGCAGTTCCGAAAAAGAGATCGAGTGCAAGGTCTCACCAGTGCTGGAAGCGAGTCGGAAGAAAAACACGAATCTGCAGAGACTCCCCTCTTGCGGTCCGCTGGGTTTCGAGTTAACTCTCGTAACATGTGTCCAAGTGCAACTACAGCTCTCGCCCGAAACCCACTTCTCCCGCACCGATTGGTTCCCCAGAGGACGCTGGGGAGCCAGTTTGAACCGTGCCCTTTCGCGATTGGGCGACGGAGCTGCCAATCAGGCGGTGTCACGCTCGACCGCCGACTTGAAATTGATACTGAAATGTGCAAGTGTCCTCTCTCTCTCTCTCTCTCTCGGTGTCTTGCAGTCTCAAGCCTTTTTACAGGGACCTCCTCGAGAAGTGGATTTCATTTTGAGTTTTAATTAACTTTTCCACAGCACCAAATGCAGCAAGTACAGGGACATAGAGAGACAGAGCTCAAATCCCAAACATCGGATATGTGAGATTCCAACGTAGGATATATATTCAAGAGCACTGTCATATATATTAGAAAATAATCCTAATATCTATCTATTTATCAATGAGATTTACAGGAAGAAGGTGTTTCCCTCTTGGCATTGCTGTCAGCCGCACCTCTAAGAGTGGCCTTCAGATTTGCTGCAGGGTAAATATATACATCGACTTGAAACCTTTACTCGAGGTTGTTCCCCCCCCCCCCCCGTTCTGGAGTTCGTAATCTTAAATTAAATTCATTGGGATATTATATAAATAATATTTGGAGGTCATAATGTAAACATCTCTACATTATTTTAAAGCGGCAATCTAAAATGTTTATATGTTTAAAGTTCAAAGTAAATTTATTATCGAAGTATGTATATGTCACCATATACCCCCCTGATATGCGATATTTAGTAACCCATGCTAAAGTCTAAAATGGTATCAAGGAATGTTACGGGGAAGGGGAGATTCTGCAATGTGAAATATTACATTGCTAGATTGGACCTTTTCTCCCGGAGCGAGTACACTCGCTTCAGCGTGGTTTACAGGTTTATAAAGTGCACTCGGCGTTTCCTGTTGTGCCAGTGCAACGCCGGGCACCGTTTCCCCCTCAAACTCTGCGGCGCAGATTTAAAAAGAGACACAGAGTGGTTTTGCACTTGTACGATGCTCTCCAAACGGAGCATCTGTCTTCGCGAGAAAGCCCACGCACGGGGGCGAAGGAATTGGATCGAAGGCGAGCCGCCTGCCAGAACCCCGCCTCCACACGCCGTGATGCACCTGGAGTCCGCGATTTCACAGAGGGGCTGCAGGAGACTTGTATCGAGCTCAGAGTGCGGGTTGACACATGATCCATCACTTTGCTGCGAGGGATGGCGAAAAACGTAAAATAAACGGGAACATAAGGCGTTGAGAACACCCAGTGGGTCAGGCAGCGTCTGCGGCGAAAAAGTCAAGGTTTCAAGTCGGTGACATCACTTAAAACGCTGACTTTGCAGATTTCCATTTCTGCACGTTTGAGTGCCGCATCCGCACTATACGTTAATACGATCAATTTAAAATAAAGTATAAACACATTCAGCACCTTCGAATCGGTGTCGGTTTCCCACAACCAGACTAACAGTTGATAGGATGCAGTTAAGTTCATTTGATAATTCGTTTGGGGTGTAGAACTCCCGACTCGATGGATTTTGGGGTTGGAAGGGCTCCTGACAATTTTTAGAGTTTTTCTTAAACTGTGCAACATAAAAACACTGTGGCTACAATCTGGAAAATTGTAGCCGTAGTTATTGCAGTTGAAAAGTTACCATATCTTTGTTGGAAAATATGACTTGAGTTTACCAGCCGGCTGCGTGTGCTATGTTTCCGGTGCTTGTATTTCACTCTGAAGTTAACGTGAGTTTGCCTTGAGATTCTCGGGTCTGTGGTGCTGACGGTGATAAATTCAATGGAAAAAGAGCCGATCACCAGCCTAGCAGGGGGTGGCGAGGAAATTGACTTGGTGGGCAAAGTTTTCAGGAGCCGTGGGTTGGGAAAAGGGGACTTTTTAAACCAAAAAGAAATCAAAGGATTCTTCAGAGACACAAGAGGTTCTGTAGATGCTGGAAACCTTGAACAAAACAAACAACATGCTGGAGGAACTCAGCAGGTTAGGCAGCTTCTCTGGAGGGCAGCCGTCTAGGTTTCAGACTAGGACCCCTTCATCAGGACTGGAAAGGAAGGGGGGCAGAATCCAGTATAGGAGGGGGGGATCGCCTTCTCCTCCTACTGCCCCCTTCCTTTCCAGTTCTGATGGAGGGTCTTGGCCCGAAACGCCGACTCCTTATCGTCTCCATAGGTGCTGCCCGACCTGCTGAGTAGCTCCAGCATTTTGTGGGTGTTGCTTGGGAAGGTATTCCTGCACTGTCTGCAGAAACCCTGGAGTTGCTCTCAGAGCCGTGTGCGGGAAGGGCCGCAGACATGGGAGACCAGTTGGCCCTTCAGTTCTGTCCCACTATTCAATGAGATGATCTGTGAACCAGAGTAAAAAGCAAACTAGGAGGAATCCAGCAGGGACAAGAGAGACTGAGATGGACAGCCGACATTTCCGGCCAAGACCCTCCACTTGAAAGTCCTTGCCTTCTGCCCCACCTTCTCTGACAGTCTGTCTCTCCTATCACCTTCTAGTGTGTACTCTCCCCACCATCTCGTTCTGACTTCCGCCCCCTTCCTTTTCATTTCTGAATTATGGTCTGGGCCAGAAACATTGACTGTTTCTTCATTTCCATAGGTGCTACCTGACCTGTTGAGTTGCTCCAGCATTTTGTGTGTTTTCCTTTGAATTTACAGCATCTGAAGAATTTTTTGTTTCCTGATTGCTATTCGCCGAGAACAATTCCAAAATTTCCAGCGTGCTCTTGATGTAACAGTGGTTCTAAACTTCCAGCTGGAGCCCCTGTTTTTTAGGCGGCAGGCCCTGGTGCCAGATTCACCATGGCAACACCCTCCATGGATCCGCCATTAATATCTCAAAATCTTCAGAAGTCCCAAGTTCATCCCAAATCCATTTCACAGTATCTGTAGAGGGAACCGTCTTAAAGGTTGGGTAAACTGTGGAGAACAGGAACACTAGAAGCAGTGATGGACCATTTGGTATTTGGCGCCTGGTCCTCCAGGGACCAGCTTCAGCCTTCACTGCTGTCTCTTTGTGCCAACACCACATCCTTCAGTTGCCCCAAATGTACAAATGTATTGGATATATATATCTATTGGCACCATATTTAGCATCCAAGTCTGCAATATCCTCTTGCATAAGGAATACCAAAGATTCAGGAATCTTGGAGTCAGTCTCAGAGCTCTCTGAAAGTGGCCACTCTAGTAGATATGGTGGCAAACAAAGTGTATGGCATGCTTGCTTTCATTGGTGGGGCATTGAGTACAAGAGCCAGGAAATCAGGTTGCAGCTGTTTCAAACTTCGGTTAGACTCCTCTGGAGTACTGTGTGCAGTTCTTGTTGTCCCATTAGAGGAAGGGTGTGGAGACTTTGGACAGAGTGAACAAGGGATTTACCAGGAAGCTTTCTAGATGAGCTATAAGGAGAGGTTGGACATGCAGGACTTGGTTGGGGGAAGGTAGCATATTTCTGCTTCAAAGCCTTGAAGAAAGAGAAGAAAGCCATGGTTGTGGAGGAGGTGTCAGGGACAGAGCAGGAGCACTACAGGGTGAAAGCAGTGGCATGGGGCCATCAGAGAAGCTGGACAACTCGGGAAGGCACCATCAACAGGTGATTCAGCTGCTCTGACCTGTGGAAGGACTCACAAGCCAGACTCAGCTTCCCCATCAGGGCAACCTGTCCCCGAAATCTTGGGCAGTGAAGATAGCTGCCCCCTATATGATACCACCAATGCCAACCTCCAACACATCCTGGCAGGATGCAAGACTGCGTCGTCCCAAGGGCAGTACAGAGGGCAACACAACCAGGTCCTCAAATTGTGGGTGGAGATCCTAGAGACCTGCAGGTAGGATGTGAGAAGAGACCTTTCCCCAGCGGGACGAGAACTTATCACATTTGTTAAGGCATCTGCCCAGACATAGTACTGTGGTCCACGGCTGGCAGGACTGTCCTCCTCATTGAGCCAACATGGGAGGAAGGAGTGGAGGCTGCCAATGAGCGGAAGAGGCTGAAGTACTCAGATCTGGCAACTGAGTGTGAGGAAGTTGACTGGAGGACCACCATCTACGCTGTGGTGGCACAATGCCCAGGGTGAGGCTCGGCGGGGGGGGGGGGCACCAGAGAGTTGGCTGAAGAGGCAGAGTAGGGCAGCTTTTGGCTGTGGCTGAGGAGGAAGGACAGAAATTTAAGGACTGACTAACCCCACTGAAAGCTGCAGGGGTGGCAGAGAGATGCCCTCCCACTGCTGCACCACCAGGAGGTGTACCAGAGCTAAGGGAGCGATACACCAATGAACGGTGGTCCCTGGCTGATGACTCCGCAGCTGAAGCAAGGGCCCTGTTGGAGGTCCGCCAGGCATCAACGCTGAAGATGAAACATCTTCCTGTAAATCTCACTGAGAGGCGGAGTTTGAGTGGTAGTAGTCTTGTAAGCTGCTGACAAAGGTCTCAAACAGCCAGGTTCAAGAACAGTTATTACCCTTCAATCATCAGGCTACCGAACTGATGCACCATCAATAACTCTCTCTGAGACGTAAAGGCGAGATATCGGCTTTTATTGACTGGAAGAAGGAACAAGCAGTGGTTGACCACCATACTACATCCTGGAGACAGAGAGGCCGGGCTCAGGCCTCGATCGCCTTTATACAGGGGTCTGTGGGAGGAGCCACAGGAGCAGTCAGCAGGGAGCGTGCCCAGACAGGTATATGTAGTTCACCACACTCACCTCTAAACCAAACTGATTACACAACCTATGGACAGCCTTTGAGGGACTGTACAGCTCATGTTTTCAGTATTATTCATCTGCTATTTATCATTATTATTTCTATTTGTATAACTTGTCTTTTTTTGCAGGTTGGTTGTTTGTCCATCTTAGTGTGTAATTTTACATTAATTCTATTATAATTCTTTGTTTTACTGTGAATAAAGAAAATTAAGCTCAGGGTAGTGTATTGGGACATGTGCGTACTTTGATAATAAATTTACTTTGAACTTTGGGCAGACAGAATCTTTCTCCCAGGGTAGGGAGAAATGCAAGACACTATTGGACATTGATAATGTAGAATACTGCAAGTCCAGTTCACTGGTTCATTTGCGGGGGAGCTGTGTGGCCTCTGTTGTTGCGTGTACCGTGCCCTCGTACCGTGGGGTTGCCTTTTCAGCCGCCCGGGGAGGCGACACCAGAGGCAGTGTGGGAGAGGGCAGAGATGGGGAGGTCGCGCCAGAGTCCTTGTGGAGTGGCACCTCCCGTCAGTGCTGTCCTCTGGTGTTTGCTTGGTGGAGGACCAGCTGGATCGTGTTCGTCTGCGGCTGCACGGGCAGGTGATGAGCAACTGCTGCGTGCTGGCTCTTGCAGAAACGTGGCTGCGGGACAACACTCTGCTCACCATCAATCAACAAACTCAGGGATTTAGGATGTAGCGTTTTTTTTGTTTGTGACTGTATGTTCATCTGCTGAGTGTGACTATTGGTACTGTACTTTGGTGCACAGGAGGAACAACAGCCCTAGAGGAACACTGTTTCGTTTGGCTGTATTCATGTGTATGATTGATTGACAATCAAACTTGAACTTGAATGATATTCCAAATGCTAAGAGGGACATATTTAAGGTAAGAGAGGGAAAATGTAAAGGAGATGTGCAGGACAAGTTTTTTACCCAGAGAGTGGTGGGTGCCTGGAATGGACTGTGGGGATAGTGGTAGACCCAGACATTAATTCAGATTCATTTGTTCATCACCTGTATGTCGAAATGGATTGCACTAACAACCAACACAACTTAAGGGCAGCCCGCAAATGTCACCGCACATTCCAGCACTAACACAGCAAGTCCACAGTGTTTATGAGGCTATTAGCTGGTTACATGTATATGCAGGGAATGGAGTGCTATGCAGGCAGAAGAGATTTAGTTCATTTTATCATGATGTTCAGCATAGACTTTGTGGGCTGAATGGCCTGTTCTTGTGCTGCACTCTTCTATTCATCATCCTCTGGATGAATTTTTTTCTCTCATCTCCTGAATGATGCTTTCTTATTCTGACACTGCAATCTCTATTCTTGGTGTCAAGACCCAGGGAAACATTATCCCTCCTCCTACCCTTTTGACTCCCTAAGAGTTTTGTCTGTTCCAGTCAGGTCATCTTGTATGCTTCTCTAAGAAGGCTGCTGCCTGGATTACTAAGTATGAGCTCAGCAGAAAAGATTTGGTTTAATCTGACACTGCGGTTGGCAAAGGGCCTGTTACTGTGTTGCTTAAATATCTCCCCATGGGGTAGTCCCACCCCTATTGCAGAAATAGGAAGAGTGAAGAGATGGATTGGTTGTTGGCTTGAGAGGAGAGCTGTGACTGGTTAACCTACATTTGGCTTATTGTTACATCTCCGATGGGAATTGTCTGCTTTGTTTCAATTAAAAGGGGAATATTACATTAATTTTTATTGTTAATGAGTTTGAGATGTCAGTTGACTATTTGTTATTGAATGCCCAATATGTGAATGAGTTTGCCTTCCAGTCCTGCTATACTGAATGTGTCAACATCTTGGGCCAAGACCCTTCATCAGCATTTGATTGTGGGAGACACAGAGAGAATAGATGGTTTCTTCTCCCCAGGGTGGAGATGTCTGATTCTAGTGCGCATGCATTTAAGGTGAAAGGTGATAAATCCAAATAAGATGTGTATGGACATTTAACGGTCTCTTAGGCTATGAATGAGCAGAAATGGAGGGATATAGAGATTGTGTAGGAAGGAGGGATTATTTTAATTGAGCATTTGATGACTAATTTAATTAGATTGTGAGCCAAAGGGCACGTTCCTATGCTGTAGTGTTCTATGTTTGATGTTCATTTAGGAGAGACTAGATAAGCTGAGTTTGTTTTCCCTGGAAATGATGAGGCTGAGGATGGATCTGACAGTGGAATCTTCAATTCCATCATGGGCATGCCCTGTTGGTTGCCATTAGGAATTAGTTCAAGATAACATGGTGCTTACGATACCATCAAACTGGGTGAACAGCCAATCACATTTACAAATTCTTACAGAGCCAATCAGAAAGCAAAAGAGCACAATTTAAAATTCATTAAATACTATGCAGAGTGTTAAATAAACATTGGAATATGCTCATATTATTAAAACAGAGGCAACAGCATCAATAAACATGCTTTATAAAAATAAATCTGTTAGGTTTTGAAATACTTATTTGGGAAATCTAGAATCCGCACACAGTTATCTTTAACGCCAAACATTTTGTTAAGTTGTAATTATAGATACACACATCATTCAACAAAGTGGAAAATTTTCAGAGTATTTTACAGTGAGTTTATTTCATAAATGCTATAGGGGCAGTGCACAAGCTCCCGTCTACATCAACGGTGTCGTAGTTGAGTGGGAGAGAGCTTTACGTTCTTAGTAGTGAACATCACCAATAGCCTGTTCCACTCTAACTCTAAGTAAGCTCAGTAATACCTCTGCTTCTTCAACAGGCTAAAGGAAGTTGTCATGTGCCCATTAATCCCCATTACACACCTATCAGAATGCATGATGGCTTGCTGTGACAACTGCTCCGCACAACTATCAGGCGGAAGATACAAAAGCCTGAAAGCAGGCACCACCAGGCTCAAGGACGACTTCTATCCCACTGTTATCAGACACTTGAGCAGACCTCTTGTATATTGAAGTTGAACTCCTGATCCCGCAATCTATCTTGTCATGGCCCGTGCACATTAATGACTGCCTGCATTACACTTTCCCTGTAACTCTGAAAACAATATTCTACATTCTGTTGTTGTTTTCCTTTGTACTAACTCAATTTGAGATGTCCTGTGTGGATGACATGCAAACCCATGTGTTTCGCTGTATTTCAGTACATGTGACAACAAGAAGTGAGTTCCAAAAGGTGGTGAAGTGATAACCCGCTGACAGCAGCTTGGACTTCCGACCTCATACTCTGGATGCACTAAAAGGGGTGAAGCAGTTGCCAATTTCATAGTGTGAAGCTTATAGATTTTCTGTCATTATTAATGCAAAATCCAAGTCAGTGTTGCTAATGTTCACCGTGACCATGTTAAGTACAGGCAGTGGAGGGTTAATGGTCAGTATAATTGCTTCCTTTGTGCCTATCTAACTCTGTAATAATTTGGAAGGTTAACAGTGATAACTTAATTCAGTTACCATATATTCTTGTTTACAGTTTCTTTAGTGTAATACATTACAAAAGAAAATGCCAGGAACTGCTGATCTGTTGGGAGTTCCACACACAACAGTCTCTAGAGTTTACTGAGAATGCTGCAAAAACAAAAATCCAGTGAGAGACATTTTTGTGGGTGAAGATACTTCTTTATGAAGGAGGTCAGAGGTTGGTTCAAGCTGACAGGAAAGTGACAAAAACTCAAATAACCACACATTAGAACAGCAGTGAATGGAAGAGCAACTTTAAACAGCCAACACTCGAACCTTGAAGTGGATGGGCTACAGCAGCAGAAGACCATGAACATACGCTCAGTGAGCGAATACTCTTCTTTGCAGTTTCTTGAATCACAAAAAAGCAGCTTGCACGTGGGGATGTTTCACACAAGAAGATATATAGAATTCAAGAACATAAGAATGAAAAAACCATAAGAAGAGCAGAATCCACCTTCAGGCACCCTCACTCCATTATTCAATAAGGGCATGGTTACTCCGAACTTGACCTTGCCATTACTTTCACAGGACAAACATAGAGCATTACAGCACAGCACAGACTCTTCTGCTCATGGCATTGTGCCAGCCATTTAACCTATTCTAAAATTAATCTTTGCTTCTACAGAGCCTTCAATTTTCAATCATCCATGTGCCTATCTAAGATTTTCTTACACCACCACTAGCAGTGTGTTCCACACACCTACCCCTCTCTGTGTAAAATCATTATTAGCCCATGACTTTTGACTGCCCTGTAGGTCAAAAACCTACCTTGGATTTGAATGTGCTCAATGATTCAGCCGCATCAACGCTCTGGCAAGCATCGTGTCACAATCACCCTTGACTAAAATTTAACTGTTTAAAGTCTGACATCTCTCAGATCGGTAACACTGTGTGTCATTCCATAGACTAAGCCTGAGTGTTAGTCATAGTGCCATAGAGTTATACAGGGAGACAGATCTTTCTGCACATCCCAGTCATTGTGTCTGAGATGTTTATCTGAGCTAGTCCATTTTGCCTGCATTTGGACCATAACACTCTAAATCTTTCTGAGCTGTGAACCTGTCCAAATAACTTTCAAAGATGGTAATTGTATTTGCCTTTAAAGTTTCCTCTGCCAGCTCGTTCCATATACCCACAACGTTCTGTGTGAAAAAGTTCTCTCTCGGATGTCCTTTAAATCTTCCCCTTCTCACTTTAAATCAATGCCCTCTAGTTTTAGACTGCCAGACCCCGAGGGAAAAGAAATCAAGATTCAAGTTTATTTATAATTCTGTTCTGGCCAGCACCGTCGGGCGGAAGGTGCAGGAGTCTTGGGCCCCACTCGTCGGGTTCGGGAGCAGTTGTTGCTCGTGGACCGGCTTCACTTGCCTCAGCCAAGGACAGCTGTGGACTCACTTTCTTGGACTCTGCGGTTCATGTTCCATGTGTTTTTGTTTACTTTTGTTTTACTATTTGCATGATTTGCTCTTTTTTTCACACCTGGGGTGTTTGATGTGTGGATTTTTTTTAATGGGTTCTATTGTGTTTCTTTGTTTCATGGCTGCCTGGAAGAAGACGAAACTCAAGGTTGTATAGAGTGTACGTACTTTGATAATAACTGTACAGTACTTTGAACTTTGAACTACAGTGAAATGTGCCATTAGCGATAAAAACCAACAAACCCTAGGGTACGTTGGAGGCAGCCTGCAAGTGTCGCCACATGTTCCAGTGCCCACTGTGACCTTCACCTTATCTGTACACCTCATGATTTTGAAAAGCTTTTGAAGACCACCCCTCAGTCCCCTGCCCTCCAGGATAAGTAGTCCCAGTCTTACTAGCCTCTCTTTTTCACACAGTTCTTTCTTGGTAGGGCATTGGGGAGTGTTGCAGAACACAAAAGTGCCTTTGAGTACAAGTACAGGGGTCACTGAAAGAGGGTGTCACAGGGACACGGGGCAGCGAAGTTCGCTTTTGGCACACTGGCCTTCATCAGTCAGGGCAATGAGTAGAGCAGTTGAGTTGTAATATTGCAGTTGGACAAGACTTTGGTGGACAGTTTTGCTCACCCTGATATAGGAAGGATTTGATGAAGCTGGAAGGAGTGCAGAGGGGATCTACAAGGATGTGGAAAGGTGTAATAATAACAGGGTTGTCGTGGTGGGAGATTTTAATTTCCCAAATATCCATTGGCATGTCCCTAGAGCGAAGGCTTCAGATGGGGTGGAGTTTCCTGACACAATATGTAGATAAGCCTACAAGAGAAGAGGCTGTACTTGATCTGGTATTGGGAAATGAACCTGGTCAGGTGTCAGATCTCTCAGTGGGAGAGCATTTTGGAGATAATGCACACAATTCTATCTCCTTTACCAGAGCATTGGAGAGGGATAAGAACAGACAAGTTAGGAAAGCATTTAATTGGAGTAAGGGGAAACATGAGGTTTTCAGGCAGGAGCTTGGAGACACAATGTGGGAACAGATGTTCTCAGGGAAATGTACAGAAGAAATGTGGCAAATGTTCAGGGGATATTTGCATGGGGTTCTGCGTATGTATGTTCCAATGAGAGGGAAAGGATGGTAGAGTACAGGAACCGTGGTGTACAAAGGCTGTTGTAAATCTAGTCAAGAATAAAAGAAAAGCTTATGAATGGTTCAAAAAGCTAGATAATTATAGAGATCTAGAAGGTTATAAGGCTAGCAGGAAAGAGCATAAGAAAGAAATTAGGAGAGCCAGAAGGGGCCATAAGAAGGTCTTGGTGAACAGTATTAAGAAAAACCCCAAGGGTATGTATATGAAGAGCAATTGTGACAGTGGAAAAGTGTGTATGGATCTGGAGGAAATAGCAGAGGTACTTAATGAGTACATTGCTTCAGTATTCACTATGGACAAAGATCTTGGCAATTGGCGGGATGACTTACAATGGACTGAAAAGCTTGAGCATGTAGATATTAAGAAGGAGGATGTGCTGGAGCTTTTGGAAAGCATCAAGTTGGATAAGTTGCCAGGATCGGATGGGATGTACAACAGGCTACTGTGGGAGGTAAGGGAGAAGATTGCTGAGCCTCTGACAATGACCTTTGCATCATCAATGGGGATGGGAGAAGTTCCAGAGGATTGGAGGGTTGCGGATGTTGTTCCCTTTTTCAAGAAAGGGAGTAGAGATAGCCCAGGAAATTATAGACAAGTGAGTCTTACTTCAGTGATCGGTAAGTTGATGGAGAAGATCCTGAGAGGCGGGATTTATGAACATTTGGAGAGGCATAATATGATTAGGAATAGTCAGCATGGCTTTGTGAAAGGTAGGTCGTGCCTTACGAGCCTGATTGAATTTTTTAAGGATGTGGCTAAACACATTGATGAAAGTAGAGCTGTAGATGTAGTGTATATGGATTTCAGCAAGGCATTGAACAAGGTACCCCATGCAAGGCTTATTGAGAAAGTAAGGAGGAATGGGATCCAAGGGGACATTGCTTTGTGGATCCAGAACTGGCTTGCCCACAGAAGGCAAAGAGTGGTTGTAGACGGGTCATATTCTGCATGGAGGTCGGTCACCAGTGGAGTGCCTCAGGGATCTGTTATGGGACCCTTACTCTTTGTGATTTTTATAACTGACCTGGATGAGGAAGTGGAGGGATGGGTTAGTAAGTTTGCTGATGACACAAAGGGTGGAGGTGTTGTGGATAGTGTGGGGGGTTGTCAGATGTTACAGCGGGACATCGATAGGATGAAAAACTGGGCTGAGAAGTGGCAGATGGAGCTCAAGCCAGTTAAGTGTGAGGTGGTTCATTTTGGTAGGTCAAATATGATGACAGAGTATAGTATTAATGGTAAGACTCTTGGCAGTGTGGAGGATCAGCGGGATCTTGGGGTCCGAGTCTATAGGACACTCAAAGCTGCTGCGCAGATTGACTCTGTGGTTAAGAAGGTGTATTGGCCTTCATCAACTGTGGGATTAAGGTTAGGAGCCAAGAGGTAATGTTGCAGCTGTGTAGGACGCTGGTCAGACCCCACTTGGAGTACTGTGCTCAGTTCTGGTCGCCACACTATAGGAAGGATGTGGAAACCATAGAAAGGGTGGAGAGGATGTTTACAAAGATGTTGCCTGGATTGGGGAGCATGCCTTATGAGAAGAGGTTGAGTGAACTCAGCCATTTTTCTTTAGAGCAACGGAGGATGAGAGGTGACCTGATAGAGGTGTATAAGATGAAGAGAGGCATTGATCATGTGGATAGTCAGAGGCTTTTTCCCAGGGCTGAAATGGCTAGCACGAGAGGGTACAGTTTTAAGCTGCTTCGAAGTAGGCACCGTGGAGATGTCAAGGGTAAGTTTTTTACTCAGAGAGTGGTGAGTGCATGGAATGGGCTGCCAGCGACAATGGTGGAGGTGGATACGACACGGTCTTTTAAGAGACTCCTGGACAGGTATATGGAGCTCAGAAAAATAGAGGACTATGGGTAACCCTAGGTAGTTTCTAGTGTAAGGACATGTTTGGCACAGCTTTGTGGGCCGAAGGGCCTGTATTGTGCTGTAGGTTTTCTATGTTCTATGATGTTGCTGGGATCTGAAGGACTGACTAATGGAGGGAAGTTGATCAGGTTGAGATTTTATTTATTGGAGTCGAGAGAAATGAGGGGTTTATATATAGAGGTGTGTACTATCATGAAGGACAGAGAGAGAGTCAATGTGTAATCTTTTCCTCAGGGTTAGGGAATCAAGAACTAGAGGACATAGGTTTATGGTGAGAAAGGAGAGATTAAAAGGAACCCAAGGTGCCACCTTTACACCCAGACAATAGTCAGTATATGGAATGAGCAACCAGAGGAAGTGGTTGAGGCAGGTACATTAACTTTTTTTAAAAAAACACATGAATAGAATAGGGATATGGGCCAAATGCAGGCAAATGGGACTGCCTCATTTGGGGATCTTGTTCGGCATGGTTCATTTACATGCGATATCTGAATTTAACTTACCTACATATGACAAAGCTTATCTTAAAAGTTCAGGTTCAAATTCAAGTTCATTGTCATTCAACCACACACATGTATACAACTAAATGAAACATTCCAATGGGGCCAAGGTGCAAAGCACAGTACATATGGTTACACAAACACCACACACGTAGTTTCCTTAACAGGCCATATAGTTATGATAAATCATAATACAGTCACAAAGTAATATTATCACATGTCCCTGAGTGGCATGGCCTGGAGATTGATGGTGAATCGGATGTTGTCCTAGAGCCACTTTTCTGTAAGAGTAAGGATGCAGCAGTTCCTCAACTCACACTGAGTCACACTGGGTAATCCAGTTTGACCCCAGGTGCTGTCTGTGGTGAGAAATTTGTACTCTCTCCCTGTGGATGTGTGGCTTTCTTCAAAGTGTTCCTGTTTCCTCCCATACCTCCAAGATGTGCGGTTTAATTTTCAACAGCAAGTTGCCTCTGGATTGGAGGTGAGTGGTGGAAATTGAGGTTGGGGGAGCTGATGAGTTGTGGACACAGTCCAGTTGGGCTGAAGGGCCAGTTTCTGTGCTCTGTGACTCTGCGTCAAGCATTTTTCATAATTTCCTGCTTTTATTTCAGAGTTCCCCCATCTCCAATTTTTTAATCTGTCTTTTGCTCAATCACTTCCACTGATAAAAATAAATTGTACAGAAAGAATTGGTTATTGGAGCTGCAAAATTCATGGTGCTTGTGTTTTACAGCCTCTACAATTTACTCATCTCCTGATGTAATTAAAATCAAGTCACTCTCCACTGCTAAAACACATGGCCTTTTACTTCAGTGAAGGATTTACTTATGTGACTCACCTCTATCTCTCGAAGTTATGAATTCAATTTTCTTGTCTGCTCTGTAAATTATTCCATATTCACACAACTAAAATGGCATTGAGTTATGGAAATAGCAAATATAATTATTCCACAGTAGTGGTGCTGTGATAAGGCAATTATGTCATCACTTGAGGGTTTAATTCTTTCTATGGTTTGTATTTCCCTTTTAGTGTGCCTGTGGCTCAGTCATTTTAATGCAGTTCTTAACTCGTTTTTTTTAATGCCTTTACAGGATGTGGGTTTAAGTGGCAATGCTGGCTTTTATGGACTAATCCAAATTAGTACGTGCGGCTTCTTAGGGTCTGCTTCAGAGTAAATTGCGTTCTTGGGAGCGGATTGGGATGGTGAAGTTTAGGGCATTAGGTTAACCAGCCTTATTCCTGGCATGGTAGAGTGGTGCAGCAGGTAAGGCAGCCGCCTCAACTCCCACCTCCAGAGACCCGGGTTTGACCTTGACCTCGGGTGCCATCTGTGTGTTATTTCTGTTTTCTCCCTGTGGACGTGTGGCTTTCCTCAAGGTGCTCCTGTTTGCTCCTACATCTCAAAGTCGTGCGGATTAATTTTCAGCTGCGAGTTGCCCCTGGGGTGGAGGCGAGTGGTGGAAACTTGGGGTGGGGAGGGTTGTTGGGGAGTCAATGAGGCGAGGACACAGGCCAGTCTATCACAGGGACAGCCCTCCCCACCATTGACAGCTTCTACAAGAGCTGCTGCCTCAACAAGGTATATCTACACTATCAGGGCCGCGGCATCTTCTTACAGCTACTATCAGGCAGGAGGTACAGAAGCCTGATGTACAACGCCACCATTTTCAGGAAAAGCTACTTTCCTTCAGCCATCGGGTTCTCGAACTGACCTGCAAAACCTTAATCATTACCTCAGCAGCGCCTTCTGTTCTACAGTGGACTTCTCTCTGATTGTGTTTGCTTTGCGCCATCTTGCATTGCACAGTAGTACTTTTTCACGATCTTGCATAATTTATGGATGATCTGTGCTCTGTGTTTTGTCTGTGCCTACGTGCCTGTGATGCTGCTGCAAGCAAGATTTTCATTGGACACGTACCTCAGTTCTCTTGTGTGCAAGACAACAAAATGATATAGAACACAGAACGTTACAGCGCATTACAGGCCCTTCAGCCTACAGTATCTGCCGACCTTCTAAGATCAATCTAACCATTCCGTATTACAGAACCCTCCATTTTCTTATCAAGAAGTTTGCCTATCCAAGAGTTTCTTAAATGCCCCTAGTGTACCTGCCTCTACCACCACCCCTGGCAGGGAGTTCCATGCACCCACCACTCTCTGTGTAAAAAAAACTTACCTTCAACATGGCCCCCTATATCTTCCTGTAATCTTCATAAAATTATACACCCTGGTATTAGCCCTTTCCACCCTGGGAAAAAATCTCTGCCTGTTCACTCGATCTGACTTCTTATCATCTTGTACACCTCTATCAAGTCATCTTTCTTCTTCCTTTGGTGCACAGAGAAAAACCTTAGCTTGTCCAATCTGTCCTCAGAAGAAAGAAAGCATCCTGGTAAATCACCTCTCCACCCTTTCTAAAGCTTCCACACCCTTTCTATAATCAGGCGACCAGAACTGAACACAATACTTCAGGTGTGGTCTAATCATGGGCTTTATCGAGCAGCAACATTACATCATGACTTTTGAACAAAATCCTCCAGCTAATGAAGCAGTATATTTAACTATATATCATATATGCACTCTTTATCTTCTTGCACATCTACAGAATAGTTTTTATCTGTTAATATTATTTTATGTGCTGTATGTGATATATGTACTGTGTTTTGCACCTTGAGGACCATTGTTTCGCTTAGCTGTATGCAGGTGTACAGTTGAACTTGAACCTTCACCCCTTCTCTTCCCCTTGTTTGCCCCTCCTCCTTCCCTTTCTTACCTGCGCCACTGTCTTCTCCAATCAGATTTCTTCTTCAGTGCCCTTCCACTTCCACCTATCACCTTGTGGGTTCTTACTTCACCCACCCTTTCCCCTTCACCTAGTCTCACCTAGCACCTGCCACCTTGTGAAACCGTCACTTCTGACTTCTACTCCCCTTTCCCCCTTCTTTTCCAGTTCTGACAAAGCTCTCGTCCTGAAACAATGACTGTTTAATCCCCTCCATCAATGCTGCCTGACCAGCTGAATCCTTCCAACATTTCATGTGTGTTGCTCGGGAATATTTCAGAGTTTTGGCAAAAACTGGGTCAATCCTGGATGAATTCATCCAGAATTAATCACTTCAGACCCACAGCAACGTGATTGACTCTTAACAACCCCGCGAAATGGCCTAGCAAGCCATTCAGTTGTAATATCAATGTGTATCATTATATATGTTCTCTAAGGTTGTCATAGCTGGGGAAAGATAGTGGGAATAAGCTCCCACTACCTATTAAATGTTCAGAATGGTGTGCATCTCAAATAGCTTCTGACAACCAAGTACAGCTCCTGGCCTCATGGGTGGCTTAGTTTCTAAGCCAGGTGGAACCCTTTCTACTGACAGGAGAAGGGTTAAAGGTGGGTTACTGGCATCTTAAGACCACTTGTAAAATGATGATGAATTCTTGATTCCTCAGTTATGGTCTTTTTATCTTATTGTCAACCTGCACTAGACTTTCCCTGCTAATGCTTTTCATTTCGTACCACCTTGACGTACTGATGTCTGGATTTCATGCAAAAGAAAGCTTTTCACTGTATCTCAGCACACATAATTATTTAACAATAATAAGCAATTACCCATAGACCACTAGGGAGGCACAAGTATCTACCCTTCAAAGATTGCAATAGGTTAGGAAGACAGCTCACCTTCTCGAAAGCAGCTCGGGACAGGCAGTTAAATGTCTGCTCAACCAGTGAAACCGACATCCCTTCAATTAATACATAAATGTTTCTATAGCACCCTTCATGACACAGGACATTACAAAGCTCTTAAGGGAGAATGAAATATTTTTGAAGTGCAGTCAATGTAAGAAGGGGAACATCCATTTTGCATAGAGGAGGATTTCATAAACAGCAAGATGATAATGACTAAACGACGTATTGATTGACAGAAACCCTCTCTGCTTTACAACAAAGGCAGTGAGCCAATGATTTAGCACCTCGTGGCAGAGACAGTGCGCCTGATCTTCCCGTTACCACAGGCTGACTACTTCTGTGTAAATATTGAGTGAGACTTGAACCCACAACCTCTTGACTCATCGATAAGAGTGGTACTCACTCTAATACTGCTAACAATGCTGTACAGCTTCACTTCTGAAACCTCGGTGTGCTTTTTATATAAATATGAACGCTAATAGAGAAAAATAATTATTTGAAACTAAAGGGAGAGCATGTGACCTTGATGTATTCCTCCTTGGAACCCGGAGCAAACTGGGGTGACCCGGGGCATAGTGTTACACTATTACAGCGTGAGTGATCAATGATCAGGATTCAACGTCGGTGAGGAGTTTGTGCATTCTCCCTGTGACTGTGTGGGTTCTCTCTAGACACTCCAGTTTCCTTCCACATCCCAAAAGGTTTACAAGTCAGGCTCAATAAAGTGTGGGCATGCTACGTTGGCACCAAAAGCACAGCAATGCTTGCTGGCTGCCTCTAGCACATCCTCGGACTGTGTTGGTTGTTGACACAAAATGGTGCATTTCGCTGTATGTTTTGACGTACGTGTGACAAATAAAACTAATCATAATCTTTAAGCAATTAAACTGTTCCCCCCTAACTGTGCTTGTGCAGAGGCCTCTACAAGAAGAAACTCCTGCCAACTACTGTCACTGGAGATCAGTTTGTATTCACTGTTACAGTGACGGTGAGTATAGCAGGCTCACTGTATATTGGAGTGACTGCCATCTGCAGTGAAATTAGCCTGACTAGTCTTTAGTCTTCCAACGTGTTTCTCCTTTTGTTACTGCAATGAGTCACTGCAAGGTTCAGTTTGAGCTCAGACATCACACACTACTTCATTAGGAGTTTGAGGAAGTTTGTTAGGTCATTAAGGATTCTTCTGAATTTCTATAGATGTACAATGGAGAGCACTGACTGGTTGTATCACAGCCAGGAATGAAGGCTCCAATATACAGGATAGCGAGAGGCTGCAGCAGGCTATAGACTCAGCCAGTTCCATCACATGCACAACCCTCCCCACCGTCGAGAACCCCTTCTAAAGGTGGTGCTTCAGTAAGGTAGCATCCATCATTACTGACCCTCACCATCTGGGGCATGCTTTCTTTTCATCACTGCCATTGGGAAAGAGGGACAAAGTTCAAAGTAAATTTATTATTAAAGTAAATTTACAGTGTGTTACTATGTACTTCCTTGAGAGGTATTATTCAGTGATTTACATGGAAAAATAGCAACAGAATTTTAGGGAAAAACTACATATAAACAGACAGATCAACCATAACTAGTGTGCAAAAGACGACTAATTCTGCAAGTAAAAAATATTACCGAGAGTATGAACCGTAAAGTTGTAAACAGGAGGCTAGAGACCCACACTCAATGATTCAGGAACAGCTTCTTCTCCTCTGCTATCAGATTTATGAACAGTTGTTATTCATCTTTTGCTGAGCAGTACTGTAGTGTAGTGGGTAGTACAATGCTTTACAGAGCCAATGATAGGTCAATTTTTGCTGCTGTCTGTAAGGAGTTCTTCCCATGATGGTGGGACTCTTGCAGGTGCTCTAGTTTCCTCCCACGTTCCAAAACTACATCTGGGTTAGTAAGGGTTAGTAGGCTATGGGCATGCTATGTTGATGTCGGAAGCATATGACACTTACGGGCTGCCCCAGCACATCCTTGTTGACGCAAATCATACATTCCATTGTGTGATTTGGTGCTTTGATGCACATCTGACCCATAAAGCTAACCTATAATCTTCTGCACTATGTCTTTATTTTTGTGACTTATGGTAGCTTTTATGTCTTGCACTTTTACTGCTGCCGTAAAAAACAAATTTCAGGTCATTACAGGTCAGTGATAATAAATAACGGATTTCATTTCTGATTCAGACCCACGCTTGACAAAGTGCTGGTTAAAAACATCTAATATCACTCAAGAAAGTGGGAAAGGAACTCCATAATATCCTTTTCAGTACTGAATAAAATACTAGCATATACCAACATCCTCATGAGATCTGCAAAGTAACTCCAGGAGGAAGAAAGTATTAGCCGAATAAGTTGCTCTGCCCTAGATAAAGTTCTCTAGAGATCAAGAGCATATTAGGTTAATGAATAGGAAGGGAGAAACACTTCCATTTCAGCTACAATAAGTAGGATGTAAAAACTCATTACTGTAATGCACCAACAGTTATATTTGCACATTGAACATTGTGAGCAGTTCCACGCCCCATATCTAAGAAAGGATGTGCAGGCATTGGAAAAGTTTCCAGGGAGGTTTACAAGAATGATTCCAGGACTGCAAGGGTTAATGCATGAGAAGCATCTGATGGCTCTGGGCTTGTACTTGCTGGAGCTTAGAAGAATGAGGGTTGACCTCATTGGACTCGACCAAATATTGAAAAGCCAAGATAGAGTGTGTGTGGAGAGGATGCTTCCATTAGTGAGCAAGCCTAGGATCAGAGGACTCGGTCTCAGAATAGAAGGACATCCCTTTAGATGAGGAAGAATTTCTTTAGCCAGAGAGTGGTGAATCTATTGTCACAGACAGCGGTGGAGGCTAAGTTATTGGGTACATTTAAAGCAGAGGTTGATAGGTTCTTGATTAGTAAGGTTGTTAAAGGTTAGGGAGGAGAAAGCAGGAGAATGTGGTTGAGATGGGGAAAAAACCTGCCATAATCAAATAGCAGAGCATTTTCAATGGGCCAAATAGTCTCACCCTTCTATGTCTTATGGTCTAATGGCCAATTGGAATAGTCATCTCAATTGCCCAATCCATTTGGGCATGTCTGATTTATTTACTTGCAAAATATTAAAGCTGTTTGCTTTCCTGACAACATGCTAGCAGCCAAACGGGGTGTCAACTGAAGGCTACAAATGTTCCATTGAGTCTTCCTCAACCAGAAGCCCTGGAAGAACCATAAGATCCACAATCTGCTGAGGCGTTCAAGTTTGGTAACCAAGAAAGCTACAGGAGATCTAGGTATGACCTTCAGAAAGCCATCATGGGTGAAGAGGCAATTCCAGATTAAATGTGAATCATCAAAGGATGGCTGTGGCAGGACTTGGATACTGTCTGTCATCTCTTATCAAGTTAAATCAAAAAACATAGGTGACAACAGGGCTTCACTTCCAGATGAGCTCAATGCCTGCTATGCTCACTTTAATTGTCAAAATATGGAGGGACCATCACAAACCCCCACAGCCCACGATGATCCTGTGATTTCAGTCTCTTGAGGCCGATGTGCAAGCATAATTCACGAGGGTGAAGCCACGAAAAACATCTGGCCCAGACAGGATACTTGGCCAAGTACTGAAAACCTGGGCTGATCAACTGGCTGGAGAGTTCACTGAGATCTTTAACCTCTTGCTTCGGCACTCTGAGGTACCCACCTGCTTCAAGCAGGCTTCAATTATACTGGGGCCTACGAAGAATGAGGTAACCTGCCTCAATGACTATCATCCTGTAGCTCTTACATCCACGGTGGTGAAGTGTTTTGAGATGTTGGTGATAAAACATCTCAACTTCTGTCTGAGGAGCAACTTGGATCTTCTCCAGTTTGCCTACTGGAGCAACAGGTCCACAGCAGATGCCATCCCATTGACCCTTCTAGATAGCAAAGATGCATACATTGGGATGCTCTTTACTGATTAAGCTCAGCATTCAATATCATCATCCCCTCAAAACTAATCAATAAGCTTCAAGACTTTAGCCTCTGTTGGATTCTGGATATCCTCACTTGTAGACCCCAGTCAGTATGCATTGGCAACAACATCTCCTCCATGGTCTCTATCAGCAGTGGTGCATCACAGGGCTGTGTGTTTAACACCCTGCTCTACTCACTTTACACTTATGAATGTGAGGCTAAGCATAACTCCAATGCCATACTCAAATTTGCTGATGACACCACTGACATAGACCAAATCAAAGGTGGTGACAAATCAGCATATAGGAGGGAAACAGAAAATCTGACTGAGAGGTGCCATGGCAACAGCCTCTTACTCAATGTCAGCAAGACCAAGGAGCTGATTGTAGACTTCAGGAGAAGGAAACCAGAGGCCCATGATCAGTCCTCATTGAAGGTTCAAAGGTGGACTGGGTCAGCAACTTTAAATTCTTTGGTGTTATTATTTCCTGGTCCCAGCACGTGTCCAATTACAAAAAAAAAAAGCACAGTGCCACCTTTACTTCCTTAGGAGTTTGCAAAGATTCGGCAAGGCATATAAAATGTTGACAAGCTTCTACGTATGTGTGGTGGAGAATACATTGACTGGTGTGGAAACAGCAATGTCCTTGAACAGAAAATTCTATAAAAAGCAGTGGATATGGCTTTGTCCATCTGGGTAAAGCCTTCCCCACCACTGAGCACATCTACATAAAACGTTGACGCAGGAAAGCAGTATCCATCATCAGGGACTCCCACTACCTACGACATGTTCTCTTCTCACTGCTGCCATCAGGAAGAAGATACAGGAGCATCAGAACTCTCACCAGCAGGTTCAGGAATAATTATTTCCTGTCAACCTTCAGGCTCTTGAACCAAAGGGGATAATTTCAGTCAACTTTATTTCAGCATTGAAACGTTCTCACAATCCATGGACTTAGTTTCAAGGACTCTTCATCACGTGTTCTTGATATTTATTGCTTGTTTATAAATTATTATTATTTCTTTCTTTTTGTATTTGCTCAGTTTGTGTCTTTTGCACATTGGTTGAATGTTCAAGTTGGTGCGGTCTTTCGTTTATTCTATTATGGATTTGTGAGTATGCCCGCAAGGAAATGACTCTCAGGGTTGTATGTGATGACATATATACATTTTGATAATACATTTACTTTGAACTTTGATAATTCATTATTAGTCTATGGCTTAATCGGTGCAAAGTTGAAGTTCAACCATGGCTTCTATGGATGGAAGATTCTTGACCCAAAATGTCAGCAATTCCCTCTAGAGATACTGCCTGACCTGCTGAGTTTTTCCAGCATCTTGTTTTGTGCACCAGCTTCCAGCATCTTCAGAATCTCTTGTGAGATTCTTGAGAATCCCTCTTCAGACTGCTTCAATAATGCTCACATATGTCCTCTGCTGGATGGATGGAGGAAAGACAGGAGCCTTTGATTCAGAATCATCCATTTATTCATTGCATTGAAGCATACAGTGAAATACGTCGTCTTAACAAGCAAACTAAGGGTGTGTTGCGGGCATTCTGATGCCAACATAGATTGCCCTGGTTTCCTCCGCTACAGGGACACAGAACAGAAACAACCCCTTTGGCCCAGCTGCTTTATGCCGAACTATTATTCTGCCTAGTTCCAGCAACCAGAACCTGGGCATAAGATCTATGTGCTTATCAAAATTTCTCTTAAATGTTGAAATCAAAACTGCATCCCCCATTTCTGCTGGCAGCTTGTTCCACACTCTCATCACCCTCTGAGTGAGAAGTTCCCCTCTATGTTCCCCCCTTAAATAATTCACCTTTCACCCTTAACCCATGATCTCGATTTCTAGTCTCACCCAACTTCAGCGGAAAAAGCCTGCTTGCGTTTACTGTATCTATACCCTCATAATTTTGTATACCTCTATCAATTCTCCCTTCATTCTCCTATCCTCCAGGGAATAAAGTCCTAACCTAGTCAAACTTTCCATATAACTCAGGTCCTTAAGTCCTGGCACCAGCCTTGTAAATTTTTTTTAATGCTTTCATTCTTGTTGATCTATTTCCTTTTAAACAGAACACCAACAAAACAAAATAACAAGCCAACTAATCTGTTGTGTATGAGTTGCAGACACGGGGGTGGTGAATCTGTGGAATTCATTGCCACACACAGCTGTGGGGCTCAAGTGATTGGGTATTTTTAAAGTGGAGGTTGATAGGTTCTTGATTAGTAAGGAGGTCAAAGGTAACAGGGAGAAAACAGGAGAAAAGGGTTTAGAGGGATATTAAATCAGCCATGATGGAATGGTGGAGAAGACTTGATGGGCTGAATGGCCTGGTTCTGTTCCGTGTGCATGTGTGTGTGAGAGAGAGAGAGAGAGAGAGAGAAAGAATTAGAGAGCAGGTGTGGGGGGAAAAGACAGTTTGTATGAGGAAATATTGTGTGATTTTGTTGGGAAATATAAGGGGGTACGAGTGAATGTCAATGTGGGTGTGTATGTGGGAAGCAGCTTCAGAGGGACTGTAGTAATGCAAATCTACCATTTATTTATGATTTAATTCAATCGCAGAATCTAGATTCTTTTAAGTAGGTGAATAAATTTAATTAAAGAATGTCATGGAGAGGTGTTTTTAGAACCGTCTCAGCTGGTGTGTGGGAGTGGAAACTCAAGCTACCACCTAAAGTCGAAGATAAGGACGGCTGGGGTCAGAATATTCCACAACATGTAAAGATTTTTCCTTTCTAGCTCAGTTAGTCTGTAGGCTTTACTCTCAACTATCAGACAACCACAAAATGAATGACACCATCTCCCATGTCATTGTCAGCGAGATAGGTGTATGCCATCTCCTTTCTGGAATGCCCATGCCTTGCTTGAGCGTTTTCCTGTGGCATGAGACTATAAGACATACGAGAAGAATTACTTTATTCTGCCCATAGAGTCTTGTGGGAAATACTGGTACTTTTCAGCAAAAGTGTTTCAGATTACAGAAAAAAGTACCGATAAAACCTCTCAACCCTAATTTGCATTCCAATGGAACAAATGAGTTTTTGACACTCTAAGTGATTATAATCAAAGATCATGAGCTGAAATTAAGTTGTTGACAGAAACAAAGAACTTTGTAGCATGTTTAGTCAAAAATTTGATCTGAGTTTGATAAATTTTGCCTTCTTTCTCTTCCAGAGAAATAATCTAATGAGCAACCCAGAATGATGGAGAACCATTTTGTGTGTGTTGCTCTGGATTTCCAGCATCTGCAAAATCTCTTGTGTTTATTAAACTAATGAGATTTTATAATGGTTTCAAACCATCTATCTTTCACAATCCAGTCCATGCTATGAATATGCTTCATTATTTTAGAAATAGCACCACTAAATTTGACTTTAAACTTCTCTGCTGACACAGCTTCAGTACCGATACTTTCCAATCGCAGTGACACATTGGAATAAGCAACTTGTGTAGGTATAGTATTAATGTCTTTTTCAAGATAGGGATTGCAAAATTTCTTAGTACATATTTAATTTTTTAAAATTAAAATTATGAAAAACAGTTCAAATCTGTGCTCAAAATGTGCTTTCAATTTGAAATTATTATTGTGTCATTTATAAATAGAAGTTATTTAAAATGAACTTTATTCATAATATATATGCAAAACTAAAAGAAAAACATACTGTAAAACTTTAAATTCTCGATTTAATTTGGTCAATATGATTGCAATTCATTTGGCCTTCAATGATTCATTGACTGAGTAGCTTCCCCACTAGTCTGAGGCCCGCAATGAACAGAAGTGGATGGAGCCTAGACTGTGGTAAAAACACAAAATGCTGGCAGAACTCAGCAGGCCAGACAGCATCAATGGGAGGAGGTAGTGATGATGTTTCGGGCCGAAACGTCGTCACTCCTGATGAAGGGTTTCGGCCCGAAACGTCATTATTACCTCCTCCCATAGATGCTGTCTGGCCTGCTGAGATCTGCCAGCATTTTGCGTTTTTATTTATTTCCAGCATCTGCAGATTCACTCGTGTTGCCCTAGACTGTGGTACTTGCCTACAGAGCTTTTGCATTGGCTACACCAAGCTTCAGTGGAAGATTTTGGGAGGGCTTGATAGGGTAGAAACTTGAGGTGAATCCAGCACTAGGGAGCACTGTTTTAGTATAAGGAGTTAGTTATCTCTTTAAATCGGAAGTTTAAGATTATCATTAGCTTTATTTGTCAGATGTACATTGAAACATCAAAACGTACAGTGCTTTCTTTGTGTTAATATCCAGATCAATCTAAGGCTGTCCTGGGGCCAGATGGCAAGTGTCACAAAGCTTCTGGCACCATCATAATATGCCCACAAGTTACTAACTCTAACCTGTACGTCTTTGCAATGTGGGAGGAAATCCAAGCAGTCACAGGGAGAACTTGCAGGCTCCTTGCAGACAGCAGTGGGAATTAAACCCCGAATTTTGCGCCGTAAAGCATTATGTGGAATGCTGTGCTACCGCGCTGCCCTAGGGTCAGAGAATTTCTTATGCCAGTTGGTTGACAAGCTTTGGAATTGTTTACTCTTGAGGGGTGTGGAGGGAGTGTCATTGAATATATTAAAAGCAGAGACAGACTGTCGATCATATGCTCCATTAGTCAATGTTAAAATTGAATCTATTGTCATATACACAAGTGCATGTACCATGAAAAATGTAGCATGTACCATGAAAAATGTAGCAGCATTATACACAAAATACCGGAGGAACTCAGCAAGTCAGGCAAAATCCACAAAAGGGAATTGTGTATTTAATATTTCTGAAATATTTGTGTAATATCATAAATATATTGTATGATTAAGTTTTCTTTGTTCAAATAATTCATTGTGGGTTATATGTGAAAGTACACAAATGGCATACATCATTATGACACGACATCATAAATGCACAGCTTGCTAAAAGCAAAAACAAAGAGTACACGTTTGTCCTGGTCTCCCTGTGTTTTTCTTTCAATTAGTTTTATGTTTTAGAGTTACAAGGCATAACAGTGGTGGCTAGGAAGTTTGAAACGAACCTGAGACGACTACCTACCTGTCGAAGTGCTGCGAGAAACGGTCAATTACAAAAAAAAGGTAGCATGTGGTTCTTCGGGAAGGGACAGAGGTGATGGAGTTAAAATAGATGATGGACAAATCCACTGGTTCATGAACAGTGAGAATGGGGTGATTAACAATCATAAATTTATAAAAAGATGGCTGGCTACATCAGAAAGATAAATGTGTTCAATTGCACAAAAGATAACTGACGTACACTGATCAAGTTAAGCAGTATTTTAAAGCAAATGGAATAGCCAATGAGAAACGAGTGCCAGTTTTGCTGAGGACATTGCGTGTAAACAGTTTGTTTAGAAGGTTGACTGGTCCAACCAAACCAGCTGAAATGAACTTTGCTGATATTGTGAAAGTAATGCAGGAACACTTAGAAATGAAAACATTGTTGATCGTAGATTGCTGTAGTTTCCATAAGTGGAATTAAAGGGAAAGAGAGTCCATTTCAGCATACATAGCTGAATTGAAGACATTGTTTGAGCTTTGTCAGTTCAGTAATGGTCTTAATGATGCTCTGAGAGATTGCTTAGTTTGCGGAATCTTACAAGAACCATTCAAAAATGGCTCCTAACCAAAGCACAACTCACATTTAAAAGAGCAGTTGAAATTGCACTATCCATGGGATCAGCAGACAGAGACACAATTGAGTGGCAGTCAAGAATGAACAAAATGATAACGTCTGAACAATAATCAGCCTAGCCAAGCAAATTGTGGTACTGTTGTGCCAGGGGCCCAAATACACGAGACCAATGCAGGTTTAAAGGTGAAACTTGCAGAAAATGCAATAAGATAGGGCACATACAAAGGGCATGTTGGACAAACCTGAATACATGTCTACATGGCCACCCAAAATGGATAGAATGTGCAGCAGAAATCCAGGTTCCTACATTTTACCAGTGCCGGGATGAACTTGCTCTTGATGGGGATTGCCTTATGTGGGGATTGAGAGTTGTACCATCCAAGGTGAGGGCTAAAGTGTTGGGGGATCTACATGCTGGTCTTCTAGGCATGGTCAAAATGAAAGCATTGGCTTGAAACTTGGCCTGGTGGCCGGTGATAGATCAGCAGATCCTCAAGCCTACACCGGAAAGCACTGGAGGCACAAAAAGGTCAAGGACAATGAGTTCAAAATAAGAATTGAGTGGATGAGTAAACAGAAAGATAACTGGAAGCTCAGAGTTGTCCTTGCAGAGTGAACAAAGGTGAACTCCAAATTAGCTACCCCACTGGCGATTGCTGTGTTCTTTCTAAAGAAAGCATTCAGTTATCAAGTGATTTATATGGGAGGGGGAGAAGTGCAGGTGAATCACTGCTTGGATCCCTGGTTGACGGGAAGGCAAGGTGTAAAACGACAATTACTGCATCTTCCATACTGTCCAGTTATTATTCTACAACCATCAGGCTCCTGAACCAGTGAGGATAATTTCACTCAGCGCTGAGCTGAGTTGATTCCACGACCTACAGGCCCACTTCCAAGGATGCTTTACAACTCACGTTCTCAGTATTACTATTTTTTAAAATTGCAAAATGTGTCTTCTTTTGCACATTTATTGTTTGTCAGTCTTTGTTTATGTATAGTTATTCATGAATTATATTGTATTTCTTTATTTTCCTGTAAATGCCTGCAAGGAAATGAATCACAAGGTAATATATGGTGACGTATGCATACATACTTCGATATTAAATTTTCTCTGAATTTGATAGCTGAGTAGGGAAGTGAGTCTTAAGAAGTGGAGGGATTGGTGGAGATGCAGGGTGGGGTGGGGGGGGGGGAAGTGGTAAAGCTAGAGCTGCCAAGTGATAGGTGGATCCAGCTGAAGGGGAGGATGATGTGGGAGGGAGGAGAGTGGGAAAGATGCACAAAGCCAGAAGATGGTAGGTGGAAGAGGCTAAAGGAGACGGAATCTGAAAGGAGAGGACAATGGGTTTTGAAATAAAGGGAAGGCGGTGAGGAGGGGAACCTGAGGGAGGAATGTGTGTGTGATGGGTGGATAGAAAAAGGTGAGGGAGGGGAAGGAGATGGGGTTATGGAGCCCAGATGTAAGGGAGAGAAAATGAACCAGAGGGGAATGGTTACTCCACTCTGTAGTTACAGATAATGATGTTGATGATCATTTTCAGTTTACTTATTTCCGATTTCTAGTGATTTTATTTTGCCCCAACTTTATAACATTCAGTTTTTCCATTTCACATTTGTCTTTCCATTTTTCCATTCTTTGGTGTTATTAGGAAGGCCGCCTTGCACAGGCATGGCCTGAGTTGACTCCGGCAGTGTTATGATGCTGATTGAGCTCATTGGGTTGAAATGAGATGCTGATATTATCATTCTTCTGGGTTAGGCAGAGTTATTTGTGGTAGTTAATGTGAGCAATTATCAAGCCTTTGCAGCTGATCTCTGGTCATCCTTGTTTTTATATAGAAACTTTGCTGCAGAGATAACCAGCATTCCACGTGTTAGGGGAAATCACGTGAACTTCGAGTTTGAGGCAGTGGGTAAATAACATTTGGGTCTGTATCTACACTGTATTACACGGCTCCATTGCTGTACGTTACAACGCGACACTGTGCAGGAGCAGATGTAACTGATGGAGGAGGTGGATATGCAGAAGTCTTTGCCTTGGCATTGAGAGCACATTTAAAACCTGCTCCTTTCTGCTGAGATTGGTGGGTCAGATTCTCACTTTTGAGCCTAAAGCCCAACCACAGAGTTTTAAGATGGCTGATGCTAACTCACAGGATGTGCTGCACTGTCAGAGGTTAAGTCATTCAGCTCCTAAGAAAGTCTATAAAGTCTCTGCTTCAAAGAAGAATGCAAGTGTTCTCTCTATATATCTCTTCTATAACTTCTATGGATTCATGGACTTCTACATGAACTTCTGTAGAAGATTTTACAGGCACAGTGGAGAGTATCCTAACTGACTGCATCATGGCCTGGTATAGAATGGCAGACCCTGCAGAAGTAGATAGAGCCCAGTTCATCATAGGGGAAGCCCTCCCCGTCACTGAGCACACTTACAAGGAGTACTGCCACAGGAATGTAGCGTCCATCATCAAGGACCCCATTATCCAGAACAAGACCTTTTCTCACTTTTACCATTGGGCAGATGGTACAGATGGGCCTTAGGTCCCACCCCGTCAGGTTCAGGAACAGTTATTACCCTACAACCATCAGGCTCCCGAACCAATTTTGGAAAACTTCAAACTTTAAAGATCAATTAATTTCTAGAAATCTTTGTGCAAAAATCTCTTGCTATTAGTATAATACAACTCAACAGATAACAATGCAGTCTTTGTCGAACAATAATGGCATGGAATTTCATCATAGTAGTAAAGAAAGTGAGTACAGATTCTGCTGCCCTGATGCAAATAGATCCTCACAAAGATCAGAGTCAGGTAAAATACCACTGGCATATGTTGTGAAATTTGTTGTATGGATAATTAAATTAAATTAAATAAGTATTTCAGAAAGAAAGTAAAAAAAAGAAAAAAACATGAGGTAGTCCGCATACAATGGATGAATTCCTCCATCGATAACTATTATTAATTAATACACAGCTTTATAGTACAGTAGTAGTTTTGGTAATGTTCTAATTGTTCTGTATTTTATCTAAATACATAATTTGTTACTTAGTTTGTCTTTTTTTAATATCTTTTAACTATTTCCATAAAACTGCAGCTAGTTGGGGTTGCTACTTAATTGGTACTGGTCTCAATGTGTCCTAGTTAACAGAAATCCACTGTACTTAAAAACAAAGGTTGATAAGTTCTTGTTTAGTCTTGACATCGGAGGTTATGGGGAGAAGGCAGGAGAATGGGATTGAGAGGGAGAATAAATCAACCATGATGAAATGGTGGAGCAGCCTTGATGGGCCTAATGGCCTAATTCTGCTCCCATGTCTTCTAGTCTACCACCTTCTTCTTGTTCTTCTTCTTTTTCTTAAGCCCAACACCCCTACTGGGACACAGGTGCCAAATGCAACTCACCCAAATCCTGTGTCCTGGGCCAGTAGGAGGTTAATCAGTTATGCAGTTTTTTGCTTTCATTGCCCAACTTTAGATATCTTCTAGGTGAAGGTCCTTCCTCTCCCAGGAGTGAGGTCTTTAGAGCTTCTGTTGATGTTTCTGTAGCTTTGGGATTTTATGGGATGGGGCTGCTAGCCCCACGCCCAACCCTCCTCCTTTCACATTTGGGCTTAGGACCAGACACCAATCAATGGCTGAGCAATCAATCATGAAGAATTTTGCAGCCAGCAGCGCAGGAGGAGGGATCCTTGTAAGTCAAATAATAAACTGCTGGAGGATCAGGCAGCATCTGTGAAGACAGAGGATGGCTGACGTTTTTGACAGACGCAGGTTGTTGCATAGCGTCTCAATCTGAACTGTCGATCATCTCTCTGCCTCCACAGATGCTGCCTGACCTTCTGAGGCCCTCCAGTAGTTTGTTTTCACTTATCCTTTGCAGGAAGGAAACCGGTGAAGCCAAAATATCATTTGTAATTTACAAATATAATTCACAAAAATAATTTACAAATATCACTTGTAAATAAAAGTAATATTTTAAGAGCAGGGAGCTGGGTAGAGTTATAGACACAGAGAATCATAAATTCCTTCAGCAGAGAGACAGGCCGTTCAGCCCAACTTGTCCATGCCAGCCAAGATGTCCTTCTAAGTTGACCTCATTTACCAGCATTTTGCCTGTATCCCTTTAAACTTTCTCTATCCATGTATCCAGTTAATCACTGGGTACTCACCTGGATCTCCTGTGACACTAAAGCATGGAACAGTATGGGCCCTGCAGCACACAATGTTGTACGTACCTTTTAACTTCCTTCTCTCAAGGCCTTTCATTTCTCTTTCATTCTTGTGCCTATCTAAGAGTCTCAATGTCTTTTATGTATCTGCCTCTACTACCACCCCCTGAAGTGTGTTCGATGCACCTATCATTCTCTGTGTAAAAAAACATACCACAGACATCACACCCTGCCCCCATACTCTTCTCCAATCACCTCAAAATTATTCCTTCTCATATTAACAACTTCTGTCCTGGGTAAAAGTCACTGGTGGTCCAGTAATCAACTTATGCCTCATATATACTCCTCTCACATCACCTTTCATCTTCCTTGATTTCAAAGAGAAAAGCTGCAGCTGGCTCAGCACTTCATCATATTTTCAAGATTTTTAAAATCGTAATTAGTTTTCGGATATCTTAAGGTTATATCAGTTCAGGTGTTTCCATAGAAGAGACGACAGAAGGTTTATAAGGATGTTGCCAGCAGTTGAAGGCTTGGTTTCTAGGAAGAGATTGGACTAACTATGACTTTATTCCTTGGCAGTTTCAAGTTTGTGGGTGTCAACTTCTCTGATACAATTAAGAAGAAAGCTATATTTCATTAGGAGTTTGAGCAGATTTGGTATGTCATCAAAGACTCCAGCAAATTTCTATAGATGAAACGTTGCATTACCAACTAATATGGAGATGTCAATGGACAGGATTGGAAAGAGCTGCAGAGGGTTGTTGACTCAGTCAAGTTCCATCATGGACACCAGGCTCTCCACCATTAAGGGCTTCCTCAAAAGGTGATGTCTGCAGAAGGCATCATCCATCATGAAGGACCCTCACCATCCAGGACACATCTTCTCATTACTACCATCAGGGAAAAGGTACAGGAGCCCGAAGATGCATATTCAATGATTTTGAAACTGCTCCTTTCCTCTGCTATCCCATTTTTGAATGGTCCATGAACCCACAAACATTTCCAAACTATTTTGCTCTATTTTTATGCTATTATTTATTGTTTATATGCCGCTTCTCACCAGCATATCACCTCTCCTGGTGCCCCTCTTTCTTCTTTTCTCCTATGGTCCACTCTTCTCTTCTATCAGATTCCATCCTCTCAAACCCTTTACCCTTCTTACCCAGGTGGCTTCACCTACCATCTTCTAGCTAGTCCTCCTACTCCTCCCCCACCTTTTTATTTTGTTCCCTTCCCCCTTCCTTTCCAGTCCTGAAGGATGGTCTTGGCCTGAAAATTCGGCTGTTCATTCATTTCCAAAGATGCTGCCCGACCTGCAGAGTTCCTCCAGTTGCTCAGGACTGAAGGCATTATACTTGAATGTGCATAGTATCCCAGATAAGGTAGATGATCTTGCAGTATGGCTAGGGACTGTCGGCATCACTGAATTGTGGGTGAAAGAAGATCATGGTTGGGGGCTTCACAATCAAGGATACACATTGCATCAAAAGGACAGACAGGTAGCCAGAGAGGGTGGGAGGGTGGTAAACAATGAAATCAAATCCTTGGAAAGAGGTGGAATAGGATCAGAAGATGTAGAGTCCTTGTGGGTAGAGTTAGGGATAAAAAGACCCTGATGTGAGTTATATGCAGACCACCGAACAGTAGACTGAATGTGTAGACAAATTACAATGGGAGATGGAAAATGCATATAAAAAGGGCAGTGTTGTAAAGGCAACAAAAATTCACAAAGAGAAAAAGTGAAATAGGGGTAGTCATGGGGTATTTCAATACGGAGTAGATTGGGTAAATCTAATTGGCGCTGGATTCCAAGACAGAAGTATGTGGAATGCACACAAGATGTCTTTTTAGAGCAGCTTGTAGTTGAGCCCACCAGATGAATGGCAATGTTTGGATGAAAACTACATGTAACTGAAAAAAAAGTACTATTAAAGTATTGTAACTGTAAACATTTTCCTGTTACCTTTGTTCTTTAACATATAGATCTGTGCTGTAATGTTAGGTCAGGGAATCCTGCTCTCTCTCTTACAGCCTCTTCTTTCCCTCTCTCAGTCTCTCTCTCTTTCCACTTCAAAAGCTGTGAGTTTGTGAGTGCATGTCCCAATAAAAGACTACTTTATAGCTACCAGCTACATGTCTCTGGACTGACAGAGAATTACAGAAGCTTGGGAGAGGCATGAGGAGGGAGTTACAGAGGAGCTGTCCAAAGTTGCTGGATGATGGCAGAACAGCAATGGATAGAGTTTCTGAGAGCAGTTCAGAAGGTGTGGACATGATACATCTCAATGATGAAGATTCTAAAGGGAGGATAAAGCAAACTTGGCCAACAAGGGAAGTCAAAGGTGGCATAAGAGCAAAAGAGAGGGCATATAATATCACAAAAAAAACTAGTGGGAAAGCTGAGGTTTAGGAAGCCAAAAGAAGGCAATAAAAATTCATAAAGTGAGAACAGATGAAATATGAAGGGGAGCTGGCCAATAACATAAAAGGGGATACAAAAAGTTTTTTTTCCAGATATATAAGAGTAGAAGAGAGACAAAAATAGATATCAGACCGTTGGAAGATGCCGCGGGAGAAGGAGCAATGGGGGGGGGGGGGGAGACAAAAAGATGATGGGCTAGTTTAGTAAGTATTTTGCATCAGGCTTCAGAATGGAATATGCTGGCAGAAGGCCAGAAAAGCGAGAGTGTCAGGGGGCAGAAGTGAGGTTGTTGCTATTTCTAAGGAGAAGATGCTTGGAAAGCTGAGAAGTGTGAAGGTAGATAAATCACCTGGACTAGATGGGACTAAACTCCAGGGTTTGGAAGGAGTTAGCAGAGGAGATTGTGGAGGCAATAGTAATGATTTCCGAGAATTACTAGATTCTGGAATGGTTCTGGAGGATTGAAAAATTGTAAGTGTCATTCCACTGCTTAAGAAGGGAGGCAGAAGAAAGGAAATTATATTGCCAGTTAGCCTGACTTCAGTGGTTGGAAAGATGTTGGAGTCTATCATTAAAGATGAAGTTTCAGTGTACTTGGAGGCACATGACAAAATAGACCAAAATCAGCATGGTTTCCTTAATGAGAAATCTTGCCTGACAAATCTGTTGGAATTATTTGATGAAATAACAGGCAGGATAGACAAAGGAGAGTCAGTGGATGTTGTCAGTTTGGATTTTCAGAAGGCTTTTGAAAAGGTGCCACACATGAAGCTGCTTAACAAATTAAGAGCCCACGGTATTACAGGAAAGATACTAACATGGATAGTAAATTGGCTGAATGGCAATGAGTGGGAATAAAGGGAGCTTTTTCTGGCTGGCTGTTGGTGATTAGTGGTGTCCTGCAGTGGTCGGTGTTTGGACCACTTCTTTTCACATTATATGTCAGTTATTTGGATGAAGGAATTGATGGCTTTGTGGCCAGGTTTGTGGATGATATGAAGGTAAATAGGGTGACATGTTGTGATGAGGAAGCAGGAAGTCTACAGAAGGATTTTGACAGATTGGGAGAATGGGTAAAGAAGTGGCTGATGGAGTACAGTGTAGGGAAGTGTAAGGTCATGCACCTTGGTAGAAGGAATAAAAGCCTAGACTATTTTCTAAACAGGGAGAAAATTCAAAAATCAGAGGTGCAAGGGGTCCTCATGCAGGTTTCCCTGAAGGTTACCTTTCAGGTTAAGTTGGTGGTAAGTAAGGCAAATCCAATGTTAGCATTTATTTCAAGAGGACTAGAATACAAAAACAGGTATGATGCTGAGGCTTTATAAGACATCATTCAGACCACATTTGGAGTATTGTGAGCAGTTTTGGCCCACCTAAGAAGAGACGTGCAAGCATTGGAGAAGGTCCAGAGGAGCTTCTCTGATCCCAGGAATAAAAGGATTAACACATGAGGACCATGTGATGGTTCTGGGGCTGTACTCACTGGAGTTTAGGAGAATGAGGGATCTTATTGAAACCTGTTGAATATTGAAAGACCTAGCTTTAGTGAAAGCAAAGAGAATGTTTCTCATAGTTTGGCAGAGTAGGACTAGAGGGCACAGCCTCAGAATAGAGGGGAATCCATTTAGAACAGAGATGAGGGAAAATTTCCAGTGGGTAATGAATCTGTGGAAATCATTGCCACATACGGCTGTGCAGACCAAGTCATTGGCTATGATGACATGATAGTAGAGCAGACTCGATGGGCTGAATGGCCCAATCCTCCTCCATTGTCTTGTGTTCTTAGGTGTCTAAATTCAAGAGGGCCATAGACAGGATTTATGCACACAGTCTTTTTCCCAGGGCTGAGAAATAAGAAATAACTCTAATTCATGACCAATCTGTAAACATATTCAGTAAAAAAGTACAGAATTATAAATCAGACAGGTCTCAAAAGATTCATCTGGAGCAATGAGACACTGAGTGGAATACAGAAACTTGTGTCAGTGATTCATTGAGCTGAGCTCAAGTCCTACCATTGCAGGTCCAACTGAGTCAGAGGTACTGCCCGGTGCACAAGCATGGAGAGGAACAAGTACAATGAAAAAATTACTTGCACCATCACAGGCACGCAGGGCAAATTGGGCAAATTAAATCAAACTAAATCTGGAATTCATGCATCAATGAAATGTCTTGATAGCCACTAAGCTCACATTTTAAGGTTTAAGAGTTCAATGTAAAGTTATGATCAAGTACACATATGTCACCGAGATTCATTTTCTTGCAGGTGTTTACAGGAAAACAACCTGTGTTTACAGGCACAACAGAGTTCAAGACAAACTATACATAACACAGTTCAGTAATGACCTACAGGTCAGCAAATTTGCCACCTTTTCTTGTCTTGATTACTGTGTGGCACATAATCCAGACCAGTTGGATTGAATTGTGTCAGGTGGTTCATTCTGGTAGGTCAAATATGATGGCAGAATATAGTATTAATGGTAAGACTCTTGGCAGTGTGGAGGATCAGAGGGATCTTGGGGTCCGAGTCCATAGGACACTCAAAGCTGCTGCGCAGGTTGACTCTGTGGTTAAGAAAGCATATAGTGCATCGGCCTTCATCAGTTGTGAGATTGAGTTTAGGAGCCGAGAGGTAATGTTGCAGCTGTATAGGACCCTGGTCAGACCCCACAGAGTACTGTGTTCAGTTCTGGTGGCTTCACTGTAGGAAGGATGTGGAAACCATAGAAAGGGTACAGAGGAGATTTACAAGGATGTTGCCTGGATTGGGGAGCATGCCTTATGAGAATAGGTTGAGCGAACTCGACCTTCTTTTCCTTGGGGCGACGGAGGATGAGAAGTGACCTGATAGAGGTGTACAAGATGATGAGAGGCATTGATTGTGTGAATATTCAGAGGCTTTTCCCCAGGGCTGAAATGGCTAACATGAAAGGGCACAGTTTTAAGGTGCTTAGAAGTAGATACAGAAGAGATGTCAGGGGTAAGTTTTTAACGCAGAGAGTGGTGAGTGTGTGGAATGGGATGCTGGCGATGGTGATGGAGGTGGATACGATAGGGTCTTTTAAGAGACTCCTGGAGAGGAACATGGAGCTTAGAAAAATGGAGGGCTATGGGTAACCCTAGGTAATTTCTCATTTTCAGCACAGCTTTGAGGGCCGAAGGGCCTGAATTGTGCTGTTGGTTTTCTATGTTTCTGTGAACCTGAGCAACACACACAACTTGGATTCCCAGCATCTGCAGATTTTCTCTTGTTTGTGGATTGAATCTGAACTGCTTTCTAAACTGGTCCAGCTAAACCACTCAGCTCAGGAGAGGTTTGGGGATGAGTATAAAATACCAGTGATTAAAAATAAAGATCAGCTTTTTTTGTCACATGTACATCAGAAGTGGAGAGAGTGAGCAATTTCAAGATCCTGGGTGTCAATATCTCTGAAGATCTAACCTGGTCCCAACAATCGATAGAGCTATAAAAAAGGCAAGACAGCAGCTATTTGGAGATTTGGTTTGTCACCAAAAACACTTGCAAGATGCACCATGGAGAGGATTCCAACAGGCTGCATCACTGTCCGGTATGGGGGTGGAGGGGCGGGGGGAGGAGATAGCTACTGCACAAGATTGAAGAAAGCTGCAGACTGTTGTAAGGTTAGTCAACTCTATCATGGGCACCAGCTTTTGTAGGATCCAGGTTACCTTTAAGGAGCGGTGCCTTAGGAAGGTTGCATCTATCATTAAGGACCTCCACCACCCAGGGCATGCCCTCTTCTCATTGCTACCACCAGGAAGGAGGTACAGAAGCCTGAAGGCTCACACTCAATGATTCAGGAACAGCCTCTTCCTCTCTGTCAAGTGAATGTATAAAATAGTTAAATAAATAGTGCAAGATATAAGAAACGAACAAAAAGTAGTGAGGTAGTGTTTATGAGTTCAATGTCCATTCAGAAATTGGATGGCAGAGGGGAAGAAGCTGCTACTGAATCATTGAGTGAGTGCCTTCAGGCTTCTGTACCTCCTTCCTGATTCACAGTTTTCTTCCCCCCTATTATCATGTATTGCATCGTACTGCTGCTGCTAATATTGTCAACATTTGCTGGCGACTCTGATTTTGATTGAAACATTGAGGCCTCTAGTGAAACGCATTGTTTTGCATCAATGGCCAACACAGCGCAAGGATGTGTTGGGGGCAGTCTCCAAGCGTTGCTATGCTTCTGGCGCTAACATAACATGCCCGCAACTTACTAAGCCGAACGTTATGGTACATTTTTGGAATGTGGGAGGAAACCAGACCATTGGGAAGAAACCCACACGAACACAGGTTAGAAGACACGAACTCTTTCTGGACAGTGGCAGAACTGAACCCCGCTCACTGATCGTTGCGCTAATAACTATGCCACAGTGATGGTGACATATTGTGACTGAATAAAAAAGGGATGAGAGGCGAGGCATTAGGAACGTGAACACCACCACCTCCTGGTTCCCTTTCAAGTCATTCTCATGCCTGGAATTAATGCCGTCATTCTATCACCCGAAAGGTAATTTCCTTAAGAATATTAGAATTCTGAAAATTCTATTCTAAGCACTCTTGTGTCAGAAATGACCGCAGTTTCCTCTTCTTTCTCAAGTTGAAACTAGCTCTGATCTCTGCGTTGTTAAGTTGGTTCCCCTCCCTCCAGCAGCAGTATGTTGCCACCCAACATTACCTTCCTCTTCCATCCACTCCGACTCCAAACCCATCATAAACATCTGGGCGTTTGACTCAGATCCACGACCTCTGGCCCATCCTGGTCCCTGTGCAAGTAGAACAGACGAGATTGACAATAATCAACCACAGTACATAAACACAGGAGATTCTGCAGATGCTGGAAATCTTGAGCGACATGCGCAAAATGCTGGAGGAACTCGGAAGGTCAGGCAGCTTCTATGGAGGAGAACAAATAGTTGATGTTTCAGGCTGAGTGAAGGGTCTCAGCCCAACATGTTGATTGTTTATTCCCCTCTGTAGATGTTACCTGATTTGCTGAGATCCACAGTGATTCTTCTTTTATCACATTCCTTCTGGCTTGATTCACTGGCGGGCAGAGGTTGGAGTTCAAGGAGATGAGAAAGGTGCAGAGGACTGTCACAATGATGTTGCTGGTAGTAGAGGGCTTGATTTATAAGGGGAGACTAGGCAGACTAGGATTGCTTCCCCTGGAGCTTTGGAGGCTGAAGGGCGACTTTACTGAAGTTTATAAAATGATCAGAGGTGTTGATAAGTTGGATTGCCATGGACTTTATCCCAGGGTAGAGGAGTCTAAAACTAATGGGCATAGGTTTCCAGTGAGGGGAAAAAATTTAAAGAGAACCCGAGTGGCAAGATTTTACAAAGAGGGTGGTGGAACGACCTGCCAGAAGATAGAGATAAGATCAGCTTTATTTGTCACATGAACATCTAAATATACACTGCAGTGTGTCGTTTGCATCAACAGCCAACACGGTCAGAGGATGTGCTAGGGGCAGCCCACAAGTGCCACCATGCTACCAGCTCCAACATAACATCTCCACAGCTTACTAATCCTAACCCTAACCGGATGTGGGGAGAAACTGGAAGACCTGGAGGAAGCCCACACGGAGACGGGAAGCGCATACAAACGCCTTACAGGCAGCAGCAGAAATTGAACCCCAGTCAGTGATTGCCGATGCTGTTACACCAACCACTGCACTACCAAGGAGGTGATGGACGTGGGTACAATTATAACATTTAAAAAACATTTGGACACGTACATGGATAGGAAAAAAGTTAAAGGGACGCGGGGGCCAAATGCAGAGCTAGGTTTACTCAGGTAGGTAACTTGGTCAACAGGAACAGGTTGGACTGAATAGCCTGATTCCATGTGATGTAACTCTATGGCTCATTATCCTAATCAAACCTGAGATGGAATTCTAGTGGCTTGAAAGATCATTAAAAGATACAATAAGACCATGAAGAGTAATACAACACCAGAGCCTCTGTATACTGGACTGACACGTATAAAATTATTCATATCTCACATCCCTGAAGTTTGGACATATGCAAGAAAAAGAGGAGATAGCCATTGAGATATAACCTATTTTAACAAGCAACAGGAAGTGTAGTTCACTCACAACTATGAGTGATACAGGCGTTCATTGATGACTTTTCCAGATCCTCATTCATCAGAAAGATAAATAATTCATGTGTCACAGAAATCACTGCAGTAGTTAAAATTCTCTTTGTTTATTACAAGCTTCCTGAGAGATAACTGTACCAAACTTCTAGAGAACCTAGAGAGTTTCCAGTGACCCTGGTCCATTGTGACTTCAATCCCAAACTATCTGTTTTCACAGAGAGGTGGATCCAAGCAGTCAGCATAAACCTAATCTGGACGTGGGGTGACAAGGAAGACTGAGGCTTTTTGCTGCTCTGTGCAGATCTCAAGAGTGATGTGAGGATGTCAGCTGAGATATCAATGGGAGAAAGCACGCGATAACTTTGCCAAGCAACTGTTAACGTTCAAAGGGACCAGGGTGTCCTTATGTACTGTACAACCAATCAAAGTTAAAGATGGAGTGCAGTAAGCAATTCAGCAGATGAATGGGATATCAGCTTTCTACGCAGGAGTGAAGATGTTTTGGGCCTTGGTGGAGATGTGCTGAGCTGTGCTCTCAGCTCCCTTCTCTATTCCCCACACACTCACGACTGCACAAACTCCACCTATTTGTCTGCAGGCGATACCCCTGTAGTGAGCCGTATCTCAAGTAATAATGTGTTGGAGTACGGGAAGAAATACTGGGCCCAGCGATGTTCTCCTTAAAGTGTATTGGTATTGGTTAATTATTGTCACAGTGAAGAGCTTGTCCTGATACTGTTCAGTCTGATGAAATTATTACACAATGCATTGAGCTAGGGTGAGGTAAACAATGACAAAAAAGGAATAAAGTGTAACAGCTATTGGAGAAGAGTGGAGCCGGTAAATGATAAAGTGCAAGACCATAATGAGGTAGTGATGCACCATCAATAACTCACTCTGAGATGTGAAGGCAAGATATCGGCTTTTATTGACTGGAAGAAGGAACAAGCAGTGAGTGACCACCATACTACATCCTGGAGACTGAGAGGCCGGGCTCAGGCCTTGATCACCTTTATACAGGGGACTGTGGGAGGAGCCACAGAAGCAGTCAGCAGGGGGCATGTCCAGACAGGTATATGTAGACCACAGGTAGATTGTAATTCTAGGAGCCCATCCAAAGAAGATGAGCATTCCAAATGCCAGTTTTACTATTTCTTTACATCCATGGCCAATTGCAGGGAACTATGGACTTTGACCCCCAGGGCCATCTGCTCATTAATGTTGTTAATTGTTCTGCCACGAACAATATACTTTTCCACTACACTTGACCTCCTAAAGTGCATCATTTCACACTTCTGTGGATTAGACTCCGTCAGCCATTTATCTGTCCATGTAACTTTATTCCAGGTCGAATACCAAAGTTCATGCATTTAAAGTGAGAGAGGGAAAGCTTAGGTCAGATGTGCAGTGCTAGTTCTTTTTCACATGGAAGTTGGTAGGTGGCTGAAACGGGCGGCATGGCTGCATGTAAAAGGGGATATGACAGTGGCATTGAAGAGGCTTTTAGATAGAAATGTAGATGAGCATAAAATGGAGGGCTATGTATCAATAGAAGTTTAGTTTAATTTTCCATTATCTTCCCTCCCTCTCTCTTTAGAGAGAGAGAGAAAGAGAGAGAAAGAGAGAGAGAGAGAGAAAGAGAGAGAGAGAGAATGAGAGAGAGAGAGAAAGAGAAAGAGAGAGAGAGAGAGAGTGAGAGAGACAGAGATTGAGAGAGAGAGAGTGTGAGAGAGAGAGATTGAGAGAGAGAGTGAGAGAGAGAGATTGAGAGAGAGAGAGTGAGAGAGAGAGATTGAGAGAGAGAGTGAGAGAGAGAGATTGAGAGAGAGAGAGAGAGATATTGAGGGGGGGGGGAAGAGAGAGAGAATTAAATACAAAAAGAGTGAGGTAGTGCTCCTGGTTTAGCTCATTGTCTGTTCAGAAATCTGATGGAGGAGGGGAAGTTGCTGTTCCTAAAACATCGAGGATCCTGTACCTCCTCTCTGATGGTAGTAATAATAAGAAGGCATGTCTTGAGTAATGTGGGTTCTTATTGATGGATGTTACCTTTTTGAGGCATCACCTTTTGCGGATGCTTTTGATGATAGGGAGGTTAGTGCTGATGATGGAGCTGGATGAGTTTGGAACCCTCTACCCATCTTTCCGATCCTGTGCAGTGGCCCCTCCACACCAGAGAGAGATGCAGCCGGTTAGAACACACTCCACGGTGCCTCTGAAGAAATTTGCATTTGTGTAACTTCTGCAAGCTCACTGATAAATGAAGCAAATAACATCTAACTTCAAGATGAAAGCCACCCTCTCTGTGTGTTTAACCACATGGGAGGCTGCACCTAGCTGTAGAGGAGGTTCTTGATTTGTAGATTAGACGGATATCCTGCTCTTGATGCTGAGAAGTCACACCAGAGCAGGCAGGGTCTGAATAAAGGGTGATCTATATCTCTGTCAGCTGGGAATAGTAATTAAATCAGCAGATGGAGAAGGTTCCATCAAATCTCTTCTGTAGATAACTTAATTCCCTGATGTTGAAACATTGACAATTCCTTTCTCTTCAGAGGTGCTGCTCAACCTACTGTGTTCCTCGGAAGCCTGAAGCCCCACACCTCAAGGTTCAGGAATGCCTACCTTTCTGCAACTATCAGTTTCTCGAACGCCCTGCAGAACTAACCCTACCTCTGCAACAGAAGACTATGGACCCCTTCTTTCATTACTATGTCTCCAATCATGTTATTTTCTACAGTTGTGTTTTGTCTTGCCAGGTATATTTACTTCCTCTACCTGGACATCACTGTACTCGTGCAAATGATAATGGACTTGAGTAAGACATACAAAATGCTGGAGGAACTCGGCAGTTCAGGCAGCATCCATGGAGAAGAATAAACAGTTGATATTTTGGGCCAAGAGCCTTAATTTCAGGCAGAAACTTCGACTGCTTATTCCTCTCCATGGGTTCTGCCTGAGCTACTGAGTTCCTCCAGTATTTTGTGCGTTTTACTCTGGTTTCTGAGCATTGGAATAATCTCTTTTGTTTACAATGGACTTGACTTGATATTATATTTTTCTGTTTTTCTTTTCAAAATGGATACCCTCACATGACAGAATGTTCCACCTGCCATCATCTTACCCATCACTTATTATGTCAGCAATTTTTTTTTTGCCAAACTTTGGGGATCCTGAAGATTTACTTTTCCACCTGTTGCTTTTTGAGTAGGAGAATGGAATGTCACCACCCACCCCAAAAAACCTCCAGAGCAACTGAACCCCCAGACACCATTGTGTATGTCAAATTGATCTTCTGGAGAGCGGACTTGCAGAAAGCATCAGGTCCAGGTGTCGTCCTTGAGCACATCCTTAGAATGTGCGTGGAACTGCTGGAGGGATCTTTGCAGACATTCTCAACCTCTCTTTGCTTCAGTCTGTGACTCCCTGCTGCTTTAAGAAGCCCACTATCATCCAGGTACTAAAGAAACACGAGATAGCATGTTTGAATGACTAACATCCAGTGGCTCTGACGTACACTATAATGAAATGATTTAAGAAGACTGGTCATGGCATTTGTTCACTCCAGCCTCCCAGACAACCTCAATCCACTACAAATAACTTACTGCTGAAACCAGTCTACATCAGACACCAACTCCCTGGTCCTCCAGTCACTTGTGGAGAACCTGCACAGAAGTGACACCTACATTAAGAATATTGACTGCTCCCTTGGTACGACAAGATGAACTGTTGTCCACACAACCTACTTCATTAAGGCCTTGAATCTTATTGTCTGCTTGTAGTGTACTTTCTCTGGATCTGTAAAACTTCATTCTGCATTCTGATGCTGTTTTCCCTTGCTCTATCTCGATGAAATGATCTGTATCAATGGCCTCCAGAACCGGGTTTTCTCGTTGTACCTCGGTGCATGTGATCATGATAAGATTAATAACCGATAACCTTTGCATCATCAGCAAATCTGCATTCGGTTACTCAACGCCTTCATCCAAGTCATTAATATAAAGTGAAGCAATAATATGAAGCAATCGCTTGACCCCGATGGGACCCCATTAACCAAGTTGCCCCTAGTGTGCAGGGTTGTCTAGAATCTGGGGGAGATATGGGGTAAATACAAAGGGATCAATGTAAATGAGTGTTGACAGCTGGCACAGACTCAATGGGCCAAATGGCCTGTTTCCCTGCTATACAACTCTATAACCATAACCACTTATCCTGACACTCTGGTTTCTGCTCATTTCCAACGTATTACACAGCACTTATGGAAAAACATTTTTAATGGAGGCATGGTAGGACTGCTATCAGCTCAGCGCTTTCCAGCCCCAGCGATCGGGGTTCAGTTCTGGTTACTGTCTCTAAGAAGTTTGGACGTTTCTCCCATGACCACATGGGTTTCCTTCTGGGTGATCTGGTTTCCTCCCAAAATCGGATAGTAAGTCCTTGGACCGTGCTGGTTGTTGATGCAAACACAGAACAGAGAGATCTACAGCACATTACAGGCCCTTCGGCCCACAATGTTGTGCCGACCATGTCACCTACTCCATAAACTGCCTAGAATTTCCATAGCACATAGCCCTCTATTTTTCTAAGCTACACATACCTATCTAAGAGGCTCTTAAAAGACCCTATTGTATCCGCCTCTACCACCGGCGAAGGCAATGCATTCCACGCACCCTCCACTCTCTGTGTGAAAAACTTACCCCTGACATCCCCTCGGTATCTATTTCCAAGCACCTTAAGACTATGCCCCTTGATAATTATGCCCACCACATGACACATTTCACTGTGTGCTTTGATGTATATGTAACAAATTGAAATGAATTAATTTAGTTCAGCTAATTAAATACCCTTTGAGAGTCCAGATTCGTCATGTTCCCTTCATCTACCTAGTGAGTCATGTCCAGGCGAAGGTGGAAAAGCAGGTTTAATACGTAGACTGCAAGTGCACTGCACTGCCCAATCTTGGACTCACAGGCGGAAATAACAACCAGCGCTGCTGTGATAAAATCTACTCACACAGCCACTACTAATGTAAAGTAACAGTTAGATACTCTCATGTCTTGAGTCCCATCTGCCAATTCTTACAAATAGTCAGGACAGTGACACATTATTAGGAAAACTACACCACCAGACGGCTTGTGAGGCAGATCCATACAGACTAGATGAACCAGGCACCTTATGCATACATTTAAAAGATTAAAGGTTACAGATACTCTATGTACCCAGCAATGAGGCTGTACTCGTGCTGAGTTTTGGCTGGCCTGTTATCAAAAAGGCTAAACTGGAAGGAGTGTGGAAAATGTGTATGAGGATGTTGCCAGGCCCCGAGGGCCTGACTTATAGGGAGAGGTCGACTAGGCTAGGCCTTCGTTCCTTGGGACATTGGAGAAGGAGGGATGATATTTTGTAATGTTTAAAATGATGAGAGGTTAGAGAGGGTGGACGGTCACAGACTTTACTCCAGGGTCGTCCAAAAGTAGGGCGAGGGGCACGGGTTTAGGGTTAATGGGGACCTGAGGGGTAACATTTTCACACAGAGGATTATAGTTATATAGAACGAGCTGCCAGAGGAAGCGGCTGACTTAGGGACGTATCAGAGGGCGTGCATTTGGGGTGAGAGAGGGTCATTTCAAATGAGACGTGAGGGGCAAGGTTTTAAGCAGAGAGTGGTGGGTGCCTGGGGTGGTGGTGGAGGCAGATGCATTTATATAGGCATATAGGTGTGAGGGAAATGGACATTGTGTAGGCAGAAGGGATCAGTTTAGTTGGCCAGTTGATTACAAATTTAATTGGTTCAGTACACCATGGTGGGCCGAAGAGCCTGTTTCTGTATTGTATCGTTCACTGTTCTATGCTGCCTGGGATCCTAGGAACACATTAATTGGCACAGCTCATTTACATCTCTGCTTTAAAGTAAAGAATGTTAAACCCTTTCCGATGGATGCTAAAGCACTTGGTGAAAACACTTTTATCAGATTCAAGTCAGAACGGTTTCTCATCCAGCATTGACATCTATTGAATTATCTACCGAAAACACTTACAGGAATTTTCACCCTGAATGTTTATAATGTTGTTCGATGATATCTTGTTAATCCACAATGATACTTAGATCACTGATTACTAATCATTTGGCATTTTACTAGACATTAGACACCCACTTGCTCTAATTAAGTAAGTCATTTCAGAAAACCACAGAACTTCACAGCACAGGAGGAGGCCATTTGGCCTTTCATGAATATACCGGCCAAAATTCAAACTTAGGTTAGACCTATTTCCATGTGGTTAGTGCATAGTTCTTAGGGGCACACTGTCAGCTGCTTGCTATCGAATATCTTTGCTCTCTCTGCTGCGAAAGGCAGGGTCTCCTGATGGCTATTTCCATTCCCATTCTGACATGTCAGTCCATGGCCTTTTCTACTGCCACGATGAGCCCAAACTCATATTCTTACTGGGAAGCCAACAACCTGGTGGCATGAACCTGATTTCTCGGATTTCTACTAATTTCTTCCCCCTTCCCTCTCTCTTTCATTCTCCACCCTGTTTCCCTCTTCTCTTCACCTAGCCATCCCCTCCTTCTTCACTTCCTTCCACGATCCACTCTCCTCTACTATTAGACTCCTTCTTCTTCAGCCCTTTGCCCTTTCCAAAGGTGATAACCTCAACCCAGTCACTCACTCCCCATGACAGTATTTCTCCATCTGTTGTGACCTCCTTGTAAGCCCTCATACCATCCACTTGACCCATCTATGGCAGGCAGCATTTATGGAGGGGACTAAGGCGTTGACATCTCTGGCTGAGGCCCTTCATCAGGATGGGAAAGGAAGGGGGCAGAAGCCAGAATAAGAAGGTGGGGGCGGGGGAGGGAGTACAATCCAGAAGGTTGTTTAATTCCTTCCCGTAGCTGCTGAGTTCCTCCAGGGATCGTGTTTGTTACTCTTAGACCATGTTCTCACTAACTGCCAACTCCATCCTCCTCCCCTACCTGGCAAAACCTGCCTGTTGCCTCACACCCTTCCTCAATCCACCAATCCCCTCACGTTTCACCACTCCCTATCTCCTCTTCACACTGGACGTGTCTCCTCATCCTGACGCCAGGATCCACCCAACATCTCCTGGCCTGCGCTTGTTGGAGGATTGAGTTCAATAGCCACAAGGTAATGTTGCAGCTGGTTAGAGCACACTTGTGGCACCTCATTATAGGAAGCTTTAGCGAGGTTTCTTTACACAGAGAGTACTGAGTGTGTTGAATGCCCTGCCAGGGGAGATAAGAGAGATAGATACATTAGGGGCATTTAAGAAACTCTTAGATAGGCAGGTGAATGATAGAAAATGGAGTGTTATGGTATGTAGGTGGGAATAGTTCGATTGAACTTAGAATAGGTTTAGAGGTTGGTGCAACATTTGGAACCAAAGGGCCTTTACTGTGCTGCTATTTTCTATGTGCTAAGTTCTAATTCCTTTCCTCAAACACATGCTACTTGACCTGCTGAGTTCCTCACGTGGATTGTTTGCTGCTTCAGATTCCAGCTTTTGTATTCGCTTCTGTCTGCTCCCGGCCTTTGTCTTGCCTTCAAACATTCCAAGGCCGGGTTTTAACTCAAGCTTGCCGCTTGAGAACATTTAGTTTTGCCTTGTCAGATCTCTATTCTATCTAGGTCATGACGATTTTTCAAAAGATCTAACCTAGGGACATACTTGAATTACGGTTAAGGAAAGGATGTTGGTTCTGCTTACCTGTGGTGATAACTGCCTGTTTCTTTAGCAGGTCAATGACTCTGAGAGTCAGTGACAGGCTGCTTCCTGTGTGAGAGACCGCATTCTTCAGAGTTGTCAAGGAAGAGAAAAAAAACTTATGAATATGCTGCTCACTGCGTTGGGTGCAAACTACCTAGTTTTCTATTCATATAGACTGATTTACATTGAGGCCCTTTGGAGAATGCAGGCCTCTCCTTCACATGTTCTACCAGCCTGTTATCACCAGTACAATCTTCTATGTGGTGGTGTGCTGGGGCAATGGCATCCACATGGGTGATGCCAACAGGCTCAAAAAAACTGATTAGAAAAGCTGGCTCTGTTATAGGGAGTCAAACTGGACACACGGGAGGCTGTGGTAGAACAAGGGACCCTGTGGAAAATCCTGGCAATTCTGGATGATGTTTCTTACCCACTGCATGCCACCTTGGCTGAAAGGAGGAGCAGTTTCAGCAACAGACTAAGACAACAGTGTTGCTACAAAGAGCTCTGTATGAGGTCATTCTGACCCTCGGCCAACAGGCTCTGTAATGAGTCAAACTATAGTCAGGGAAGTGATGACCCCTCCTCCTGTTAGACTGGTTGAGGTAACTTATTTTTTCATTCTTTCTTACTTTTCTTCTAATATTTGTATATCTGTGCACTTGTAATGCTACTGTGATACTGTAATTACCTTTGGGATCAATAAAGTATCTATATCTCACCCCTCATTCTCCGACACTCTAATGAATAAGTCCCACACATTGTCTCTCTGGGTCTGGTCTATAAAGTCACCAACAAAGTTATCACGTGGAGACACAAGAGATTCTGCAGATGCTGAAAATCTGAAGCAACACGCACACAGAAAATTCCTCAAGAAGAATTTAGTGGGTCAGGCAGCATCTGTGGAGGGAGGAAGGCAGCACTTTGGGACCAAAGGGTCTCATTTGGCAAGGTCAGCTGTCCATTTCCCTCCTAGTTTAATTCAATCTCCGTTTATGTCAAGAGGAGGTTGTATTGAATGATGCAACTGGTGGTGTTGCTGTCCCCAAGCTCCAGTGGCCCAGGTTCGATCCTGACCTCCAGTGCTGTCTCTGCGGTGTTTGCACGTCCTCCCTTTGCATTTGGGCTGCTCAAATTTGGTCAAAGGTAATATCACAAAGTGCTGGAGGAACTCAGCAGGTTGACAGGTTCTTGATTAGTAAGGGCGTCAAAGTTTACAGGGAGAAGGCAGCGGAATGGGGTTGGGAGGGAGATAAATCAAACATGATGGAATGGTGGAGCAGACTCAATGGGCTGAATGGCCTAATTCTGCTCCTCTGACTTGTGGTGTTATGTCCTTATGATCTGCCGGCATCTGTGGAGGGACATAAGCAGGCGACGTTCGGACAGAGACCCTCCATTAGGACTGGAAAGGATGAAGGTGGAAGCTAAGATAAGAAGGTGGGTGGAGGTGAGGGGAAGGGGTACAAACTGGCGGGTAATCGGTGAGACCAGGTTGTTTTATGTGTGTTGTTTAGGACTTCAGTATCCGCAGAATCACTTGCACACTTGATTTTCATGCTCCATGGTGATGTCTCTTTGAGGTGTTCCTACCCTGAAGAGGTATCTTCTTACTTATCCTTCCCTCCTCACACACCCATCTTCCCCCTCACCTATCACCTGCCAGCTTGTACTCCTCCCTCTCTACCTTCTTAATCTGATCCTACCCCTGTTTTTCCAGTATTGATGAAGGTTTCCGCCTAAAATGCTGGCTATTTGTTCCCCTCCTTAGATGCTGCCTGACGCTGAGTTCCTCCAGCTTCTTGTGTGCGCTGGGTAAAGGCATAGCTTCTCAGGAGGAACCAGAGGTAGTAAAAAGTGTAGGATTTAGTGTAGGGATTCCAGAACCCTGGACCCTAGCTGGTGAAGATGTGACTGTCAGCTATGGAGGATTTGTAAGAGTTCAGAATTCAAGACAAGAAGGACTTGGAGTGACAGGAAAAGACAAGGAATTGACACAGAGCAAGGACTTCAAAACGTAGACCTTTCTTCACCGGGTCCCATCCCGGTGTGGTCAGAATCAGAATCAAATTTAATACCACTGGCATATGTTGTGACATCTGTTAACTTTACAGCAGCAATGAAATACATGATAAATAAACATAGGGGGAAAATATCGAGTTACATTCGTAGCAAGCTCAGTGGAGGTGGGAGAGGCAGATAGATGAGTGGCCGATTTCACAGAAACCTGAAGCCTCACACCACCAGGTTCAAAAACAGCTACTTCCCTTCAACCATTCAGTCCTTGTGCCAACCAGCAAAACCATAATCACTGTCTGGGTACTGCAACACCTTGTACAATGGACTTCGAATGTTTTTTTTGTTCTAATTATGTCCATTCTCGTATAGTATTGCCGTATATAAACTTCACACTTAACTTAGGTTTTTCTTGCGAATGCCACTTCTCTGTCGCTAGGTGCATGCGATGCTGCGGCAAGTAGCTTTTTGTTGCACTTGTGTGTGTGACAGCAGACTCCGCGTTGGCTCTGACAAGGGCTGTCGGATGTACCCTCTGTTGACTACACTTCTCGGGGCCTCAGTGAAGCAGCCATCATAACCAAAGACCCAGACATTCTCCCTTCTCCCCTCTCCCATCAGGCAAGAGGTCAAAGGCCTGAAAAGAACGTACCACCAGGCCCAAGGAGAGCTTCTACCCTGATGTTATAAGACAATTGAGCAGTCCCCTTGCGCAATAAGATAAACTCTTGACCTCACAACCTACTTTGTCAAGGCCTTGCACCTCATCGTCTACCTGCACTGCACTTTCTCTATAACTGTAACACTTCATTCTGCATTCTGATATTGCTTGTCCCTTGTACTACCCCCAGTGCACTTATATTGTGAAATGATGTGTGTCAATGGCATGCAAAAACAATGTTTTTCACTGTACCTCTGCATATGTGACAATGAGAAGCCAATTCCCCACATTACTGCCGTTGGGGAGGAGAGACACTAGCCTGAAGACCCACACAAGGGCAGCTTCTTCCCCCCTCTGCCATCAGGTTTCTGGATTTCATGAACACCACCTCTTTTACTATTGTAACTGAGTAATTTTTTCACTGTAAAATAACCAATTTCACAACACACGTCTCAGTACTCTTAAGTGGGAAGGTGAACAACCAGAGGTGGTGATCCACGTGGGCACCAATGACAGGGGTAGGAGGTCTGACGAGGTTCAGCAAGGGGAGTTCATGGAGGGAGGCCTGATTCCGAGTGGAAGTGGAATGGCCGGCTTCTGCCTGGGAACACTGGACAAGGCCCTCACCTGCCCCGTGACGTGCTGCTGAGCAACACCTTACAGTTCAAGTTGGGGGTCCCCTGCCACTCCGTGCAGAAACATCTTCACATAAGTATCTGGGTGACACCTACATAGATTGAAGCTTCCAGAAAGACTGATAGTCCAATGAGGGGAAGATAAACAGTCCGGACAAGAGCCAGACTAGCAAGGCCAGTCACTTAATAGAAACCAACACCAAGAATTATTTGCTTACAATGGACCATTTTCTTTATCCAATGACTATGGGATGCTGCTTGTTGCTAAGCTAATGATGCTACCCTTACATAACCTGTGCCAAAGCCATTGATGCTATACCCTGTTGCTAAGGAAATGATGTCATAATTAATCTGCCTTGCAGTTGATGGATAGGTGATTGTGCTAACTTGCACGTGAAGTAGGCACGAAATTAAGGTTCTCATAGTGTATTCAGACTTTTATTTTTATCATTTCTTCCTGCAATGAATTTTGTTTGTCCTTGCCCTTATTATTTGAGGCAATGGGTTCAAGAGTTACGATATTATGCTGTTGCTTTGTAAAACTTTAGTTAGGTTGCCTCCAGAGGATTTGCATTCATTTCTGGTCACTCCATTACAGGAAGGATGTGGAGGCTTTGGAAAGGGTGTAGAAAAGGTGCAGAATTAGGCCATTCAGCCCATCAAGTCTGCCCTGGATTGAAGGGCTTGTACAGTATGGAGAGAATGAACAAATTTGGGTTGGTTTCTCTGGAGTGGCAGAGGCTGTGGGAAAGAGCTGATAAGACAATATAGGACACAGACCATCGGCAACCACGCCATATACCTAATCTCAGGTCAAGCTAACCCTTCCCTCCACCATGGCTCTCCATTTTTCTACCCATGTGCCAATCTAAGAGCCTTCTTAAATTTTTGTAAAAAAAGGATCACGGAAAATTTCTGTCTGGTTATGAACCAGGCACCTTTCACATGTTAGGCGAACGTAATAGCCAACATAGTACAGAAACCTTATTACAGTTCCATCAACTCCCCTCAGATTCTACACTCACCTACTCACTGGGGGGGGGGGGGCAGATCACAAAGCCCAATCAACCTACTACCCAACCTGTGTAGGAAACCAGAGAGTCCGGGAGTATGAAAACTCGGACATGGCCTGAGCTCAGAGTTGATCTCCGGTGCCGGGAGGCAGTAGCACTACCCACTGCACCAGCATTAAAGCCCTCATGAACAATGTCCACGTCCCTTCCTGAAGCAATCATCATTGCTTTCATTTGCACGTGGCAGCTGTCATTGGTTTGTGTGCGTGTCTGCCTGTGTTAGTATGTATGTGTGTGAGGGGGAGATGGTATTTATGCGAGTGCTTGTGTCTGACTCTATTTGTGTTTGTGTGTGTGTTAGTGTGTGGATTTGTGTCTCTGTGTGTGGTATATTTATGTGTGAGTGTGTGTGTGTGTGTGTGTTCTGACTGTCTCCATTTGAATGTGAATGTGCCTCTGTGTGATGATATATACATGTGTGAGTGTGTGTGTGAGTGAGTGTGAGTGTGTGTTAGAGAGAGAGAGAGAGAGAGAGAATGTTTGTCTCCACCAATTCTACTCAAAAGTCGTGAAGCTTCTAGGCTTATTCCAAGTTTTCTGCACAATATGTAGGTTAGTTCCAGTGTAATCAATAACTGCAACAATTACTGACAGAAGAGAAATCCTCACCGCAACCTGTAATAGGCCCTGCGCACCTCTTTTCCAACAAGATGTGGCCTCCAACCCAATTTTAAATCCCCAGTGACGCTAGGATTGACGGAAGTGCAGTCGTGACCACCTCTGAAAGTGGGCACAAGGACTAATCAGTGTCTGTCAGCGTGTTCCTGCGACAAAGAGTGACAGAGCACTATTGAAGTGGCATTCTATTACAATAATTAAATACTCCAGATTTAATGTGCTGTAAAATGTGACCAATTCTTGTAATTGGATAATCAGCATTGTGCTTACTTTCAGACAATATTACCCAAAGGAATTGCGTGACACTAAATTGCATATTTAAACTTTCTTTGTGCCTTTAATGTCACGCTTTCTGATCATAAATGCACACATTGTTCCATCATTAAACAAAGGTATCATAATACTGAGAACTGATCGCCACACTGTGGCGGGTCGTAATACTGCACCCAGTGCTTCTTCGAGGACCCACTTTTTGGATACGATTACCGGGGATTGTTTTAAATTGGGGAATCAGAATCAGGTTTTATATCATTGGCAGAGATAGTGAAATTTTTTGTTCTGCAGCAGCAGTACAATGCAATAAAGTACCATAAATTACAATAAGAAATACAGTATATGTATCTATCAAAAAATTAAATTTAAATAAGTAGCACGAAAAGAAAGCAAAAAATAGTGAAGTAGTGTTCACGGATTGGTTCATTGCCTATTCAGAAATCTGATGGTGAAGAGGATGAAGCTGTTCCTAAAACATTGAATGTGTATCTACAAGAACAGCGTTCTGTCATAGTTCAATCTTTGGGGATCAATCTTTCTGTCAAAGTTACTTTCAACTTTAATCATTGAACGAAGGTATTAAATACTGAGAACGGAGCGCCATGCTGCGGCAGGACTTGGTACTGCAACTAGTCCTCACTGTTTAGGGTATGATAACCAGAGGATTGTTTCAATTGATGGTCAATCTTCAGTAATGTCATCTTTGAAACATTGGCCTCGGTACTCAAGATGATTGTTTCCTTAATATCACAACTGTTCTTTTTTATCTAAGGCAGCTGGATACTGGGAATACTCTAAGCTCAAAAAAAATTCACAGTTTAAAATAAATTTACTATCTAAGTATTTATATGTCATCATACATGACCTGAGATTCATTTTCTTGCAGGCGTTTACAGTAGAACAAAGAAATTCAATCAAATCAGTGAAAACTAACACAAAGACTGACATACAACCAATGTGCAAAAGAAGACAAACTGTGAAAATGTTAGCAAAAACAAATTATAATTAAACACATAAACAAATAGATAATACTGAGAACATGAGTTGCAGGTTCTTTGAAAATGAGCCAATGGATTGTATAATCATCCCAGAGTTGAGGCGAATGCAGTTATCCACCCTGGTTCAGGATGGGTGAGCCCGATGGTCCGAACTCTGGTCTGACATTCTTGTCGTTCGCTGAGTTTTCATGATTCATCCTATCTGACGGGTCTCAGCTGCTCTGCCCATAACCACAGGCAGCTGCAGAGAGCTGTAGACACAGCTCAACACACCGTGGATACCAGACTCCCCTCCATGAATTCTTGCTGTCTCGGTAAAGCAGCAGCCAGCATAATCAGAGACTCCGCTGACCCTCTCTTCTCTTCTCTCCCATCAGGCAGAAGATACTAAAGCCTGCGAGGACATTCCACCAGGCACAAGGACAACTTCTATCCCTCAGCTATAAGACCATTGGCCGTATCTCCAAGTGAAAACAAATAAACTACTGAACACACCTCTTGTGTGATAAGATAGACCCTCGTACTCTATTTCATAATTCTCTTGCACCTGATTGCCCACCTGCACTGCACTTCCTCTGTAACGGTAACATTTCATTCTCCGTTCTATTACTGGTTTCCCCTCAATGTACTGACGCGGTAATGGATGGCAAGCAAAACAAAATGTTTTCACTGTACCTCAGGTCATTTGACAGCAATAAAGCAATTTACTAATTTCTATTGCTGTGATGTCACTTGACAATGCTAGCATTTGTTGTCGATCCCTCATTTACCCCCAGCCCCACCCCGAATTAAGGATGTAGTTAAGTTTCGTTGGTGGGTGGGTCTGGAGAGAGAGAGAGAGAGAGACACACACGTTCAGGGCAGAGGATTTCTGATAATCCTCCACTTCCTGAGGAGACTGAGGCGAGCCCCATTCTAACCAATATTCACAGAAGCACCATTGAGAATGTCCTGACCAGCTGTAACACCGTCTGGTATCTAACCACAAGACCCTGCATGGGATTGCAAGGACTTATTAAGGACCCCCATCACCCAGGGCAGGCTCTCTTCTCATTGTTACCATCAGGTACAGAAGCCAAAAGGCACACACACAACTTCTTCCCCTCTGCCATATGATTCCTAAATGGACATTGAACCCTTGAACACTACCTCACTTTTTAAATATACAGTACTTCTGTTTTTGGACTATTTTTAATCTATTTATTTTCTATATATATATATATATACACACACACTTACCACAACCGATTTACTTTTATTTTCTATATTAAGCATTGCATTGAACTGCTGCTGCTAAGTTAACAAAATTCACGACACATGCCGGTGATAATAAACCTGATTCTCATTCTGACTTTCTTCCACCCATCCGAGATGTTTTTTAGAAGCTCTGTGTATGCAGAGCCGTTAGCATTGTCAACGATCCCTCCCTTCCATCCCAAAACCTCTCTGACCTCCGGGCAGGAGGTAATGTAGCATTAGGACAAGGCCTGTAAGGATGGGAAACATCTTCTTCCCCCGGGCTGTGAGACTACTGAACTCCCCGCCACCACCCAGCTCTCATCATTTATGAAACGCCGGTAGCATTATACTGTTTACTTTTTAACTTGTGTCATAAGTGAGCTTTATGCTAAATGCCAGTCTTCCGGAACATATCTTATTATTACTTTCTGTGTATTGTACTGCGTCGTACAGCTTGTTCTGGAGGGACGTTGCTTTGTTTTGGCAGTACACATGTATAGTGCTGACTGACAAGAAACTTGAACTTAAAGGTTATATTTCTGAGGATTGCATACTTACGTTACATAAGCATCAATCAGCACAGTTTTAACCCACTTCCTTCCCTCCCATATAGTCCTCCATTTTTCTTTCATTCATGGAGAGATAAACAAACTTGTACTCCTTCCACTCCACCCCACCCTTCCTTTCCAGTGCTGGTGAAGGAACTCAGCCTGAAGCATTGACTGTTTATTCCTTTCCATAGGGTCAGACTGACCCGCTGAGTTCTTCCAGCACTTTACGTGTGTTAGTCTGGATTTCCAGCAGAACCTCTGGTGTTTATCATTCAATGCATATGAAGATTGAATAGTACAAAAGGAGAAACAGAATCCTGATCAGGCGTATTTTCACAGATATATGTTGTGAAATTTGCTGTTTTGTAGCAGCAGTACTGTGCAATACATAAAAATTACCACAAGTTACAAAACTAAATAGTGTAAAAAAAGGAATAACGAGGTTGTGTTCATGGATTCATTTAGAAATCTGATGGCAGAGGGAAAGAAGCTGTTCCTAAAATATTGAGTGTGGGATTTCAGGCTCCTGTACCTCCTCCCTGATGGGAGAGATGAGAAGGCAGCATTTCCCAGATGGTAATGGTTCTGTATACATTCTGGGAGAAGAAGTTGCTGTGGAGGAGTACAAATACTTGGGTATTCACCTCGACAACAGGCTTGACTGAAAAACCAACACCAAGGCTGTTTACAAGAAGGGGATGAGCAGACTCTATTTTCTAAGGAAGCTGAGATCCTTCAATGTGTGCGGCAGGATGTTGGAGATAGTTTACCAGTCTGTGGTAGTGGGTGTAGTCCACTTTGTGGCTTTAAGTTGGCAGAGCAGCATTGGTGCTGGTGATGCAAAAAGACTAAATCAAAAAGACTGGATCCGTCCTTGGCTACAACCCGGACTCTTTTGAGTTAGTGGTGGAGAGGACAATCAGGCACATCTTCTCCACGACCTACTGAATAAGCAGCAGAGAACCCTTTCGAACAGACTTAATCAGCTCTGCTGTCACAAGAAACGTTACAGAAAATCTTTCCTACCGAATGCAATGAGCATATACAATTGTTAATCTCTGTGTCGTAGTACAATAGTCTCTGTTTTATTATTTTATACATTATTATTGCAGAGCATTGCACAGTTGTAAATTATTATTGTGGATATTATTATTCTGTGCTTTATTATTAGTTCATATTATTATTATTATTATTATTATTATTATTGCTAAGTTTGTTTATAAATGACACTACTGTACTGTAATGAAATCATTTCCCTCTCGGGATCAATAAAGTACTTATTGTTATTGTTACTATTGAATGCAGTATGTAGTGTTACAGTTAGACAGAAAGAGCTGTGTGAGTCGACCAATAAAGCGCAAAGACCACAACAACGAAGACTGGAAGGTCAGGAGTTGCTCTTACAGGTATTTTGATCAGGAGTCTGATAGCAGCAGGATATAAGTTGCCCTTCAGGGTTTCCCAAGTTTTTGTATCTTCTGCCCAGACGCAAGAGATTCTGCAAATGCTGCAAATTTTGAGCAACACGCACAAAATGCTGGAGGATCTCAACAGGTCAAGTAGCATCTGTGAAGGAGAATAAATAGTCAGGGTCCTGATGAAGGGTGTTTGCCCAAAATGTTGACTATTTATTTATATCCATAGATGCTTCCTGATCTTCCAACATTTTGCAAGTGCTGCTCTGGATTTCCAGCAGCTGCAGAATCTCTTATGTGTTACAGAATGCAAAGTGTTGTGTTACAGTTATAGAGAAAGTGCGACAGGCCACCACAAGGTAGATAGTGAGATCAGAAGTTCATACTTATCGTAGAAGGGCTCTGTTCAAGAGTGGTGGTAATAGTAGGGCGTCATTGAGCCCGGTGGTAATGCTCTCCAGCTGTTATATTTAATGTCTGATGGGAGAGAATGACTGAAGTGGGAGTGGTCCTGAATTATGTTGGCTGTTTCCCAAGGCAGCAGGAAGGGTGGGCAGAGTCAATGGAGGTGGTGGACTGGGTTGTGTTCAGAACTCGCTGCATTTACTTGTGGTCTTGTTGTAATCCTAGTCATGAAGTACTGTATCTGGATCGAATGTTTTCTGTTTTATTCATTGTTTAAAATGTTGTTTTTATTGTTGGGTAAGGTTATACTATTGTGGTGTCACATTATAAAAATGTATTGAAACAATTCTTGTGTTTCATCATTTAATAAACAAGATAAATGACTCATTAATCATGAATATAAGCCCATCTGGATACCACTAATGTGAACAGATTATGTGAAGCGCAATGGATCTGTCATGTCCTTATTCTGACATTTGACTCAGAGATGTTGTCATTGGAATAATGCAAAGGCTCTGTCCTATAGAGTGAGACTCACAACATGCTGGAGGAACTCGGCAGTCGGGCAGTGTCTATGGTTGACGATTAGGGCTGAGAACTTTCGTCAGGACTGGAAAGGAGGTGGGGGGGGGGGGGGCGGTTAGAAGCCTGAGTAAGAAGGTGGGGGAAGGGGAGAAGGAATCCGAGCTGGAAGGTGAAAGGTGAAAGGTGAATCCAGGTGAGTGGGAAGGCAGGTGGAAGGGGGAGACAAGATGAGGTGAGAGCTGGGGTGGGGGTATTAGCTGGAAGGAGGAAAGGGCTGAAGAAGAATGAATTTAATAGGAGAAGAGAGTGGAGAACGTGAGAAAAGGAAGGAGGAGGGGCACCAGGGAGTGTCATGTAATGTAGAGAAAACTTGACCCAAGCACAGAGTAGTGTTCATGTCATCAGGTTGGAGGCTACCCAGACAGAATATGAGGTGTTGCTCCTCCAACTTGAGAGAGGCCTCTCTGTGGCAGTAGCAAAGACTATGGACCTAATGTAACTACACCAAATAATTACCTCAGTAAGATCCATCAGTTTTAAACATCTAAACTGTGCCCAGGGCAGATCTGGGAAGCCTCAGTCTAATACAGTGCTGGAAACTTCCAACATTTCAGGCAGTTCCTGTGGAAACCTGAGAATGTTCCCAACAGTGAGGGAGTCTAGGACCATGAGGGTACAGCCTTAGAACAGAAAGACGTTATTTCACAACATATACAGATTCCTCCCTATCAATGCTCCCTGTCACATTCTCAAAGATTAGAACAAGTCTTTCACTTTCATTTACTTTCCATAAAACGCAGTGGTAGCTTAGCGGTTAGCATCACAGTATTGAAACACCCATGACCTGGATTCAGTTCCACTGCTGTCTGTAAGGAGTTTGTAAATTCTCCCTGTGAGGACATGGGTGCTTTGCGTTAGTAAATTGTAGGTGTGCAGATGTGGTGCCAGAGGCACGGAGACCATTGCTGGCTTCACTCACCACATTCTCGGACTGTGTTGGCCGCTGAGGCAAACGGCACATTTCACTGCATGTTTCAGTATACATGTGACAAATAAAAGCTCATCTTGATTTTTCCTCTTTAAAAAAAAAACACGTGGTCTAGCGTTCAGCATCTCAAAGTGGATGTGAGGAGGGAAAAGCTGAGGGAGAGGAAGATAACAAAAGGATTTTATTTATGAATCAGAATCAGGTTTAATATCACTGATATGTATTGTGAAATTCATGGCTTTGCGGCAGCAGTACAATGCAATACATAAAAATTACTGTAAAACACAATAGGAAATATATTAAAAAATCGATAAGTAGTGCAAAAAGAGTTCGATAAGCTGTCAAGGCACCAAATTATGTATTGATCTTTAATTGGGAAAAGCACTCCAAAGGGCTTTGTTGGATGACTGTAAACAAGGCTTTAAGAGTAAGGGGGTATCAGGTCAGATGACCAATGGCTTTGTTAGAAGGTTTTAAGGAGCTCCTCAATGATGGGAGTAGTGGAGAGGCCGGATGCTTTGGGAAGGGAATTCCAGAGTTTAGGGCTGATGGAGCAACAGGTGCTTTTGATGGTATAATTAAATTAATGGATGAATAAAAAAACCGAAATTGGCGAAGGGCAGAGGACTTGGAGAGTGGGTGGGATGTAAAGGATTTATGAGGGTTGAACGTGGAGGAGGACCTGTAAGCAAATAAAGCAACCCTAGTCAAAATATTCCATTAACATGAGTGGAATTAGTGCTGTTCGGGATGTTTAAACTAGTTTAACAGGGGGATGTGAACCAGAAGGTGGAGGGATTCACTAGAAAGTGGATTTATACCAGTAAGTCTGAAGGGAAGGAGAGGAAGGAGCCGGGATGTGGAGAATTTGGAGATAGTGCAGAAGAGGTTTACCAAGGCGCTGCTTTGAATACAGAGCATATACTATAAACAGAAGTTGGACAAACTAGGGTTATTTCTTTTCTGGAGTGTCAGAGGCTGAGGGGAGATCCGATAGAGCTTTATAAGATTATGACAGACATAGTCAGGTTAGGCAGCCAATATTTTCCCAGGGTTGAAATGTCCAATACTACAGGACATGCTTTTAAGGTGAGAGCCAGTAATTTCAAAGGAGATGTACAGGGGAATTTTTTTTTTACACTGAGAGTGGTGGGTGCAGTGAATGGTGTTGGAGGCAGATACATTAGAGGTATTTTAAAGGCTCTTAGACAGGCAAGTGAGTACGCGGAGAATGGATGGATATGGACATTAATTAGTCTGGCAAGGCATTGTGGGCTGAAGGGCCTGTGATTGTTCCTTCTACATCCTTTGAAGCTAGCTGACATCCCATGCGGCTGCTTCACACCTCCAAGGACTTGCTTCAAGCTTGACCCCATGCTCCCTGTGTGGAGCCTGCGCCTTTCTGCCTGCGACACCGTGGGTTTCCTCCCTGATCCCAAAGATGCGCGGGTTGGTAGATTAATTGCTGTGTGTTCTCTTTGCGCCTTGCTTCACATTGGGCAGCGACCTTTCCGTATCTTTAACATTTGTCTGTTTTCTTACGAGGCCGAGTTGCCAGCTCGGCGCTCGACCCAGCGCAGGTGGGAAGTGAGCAAGAAGCCGGCCGGATTCGAACACGGTGCCATTTGCCTCGAAGTCCGAGCAGATGCCGCTACACTGGTAGGTTAATTGGCCACTGTGAATTGTCCCATGTGTAAATGAGTAGTAGAATTCAGCGAGAGTTGTTGACAATTTGAAGAGAATTTAACAAGAGGCCTTAATGTCGGATTAGTGAAATTCCCACTATAAGTCTAGTACAGACTGAGGGCTGGAGGGACCTTTCTGTACTATACCTCTCTAGCCTTTAATACAAGGAAAACCAAAACATAACTTAGTAGGAATGGTTGAGGTTTTGTGAAACTTTGCTAATGAATCCAGCCTGGGAAAACATTATCTTGTTTCTCAAAATGATTTGACCTCTGGAAACTAGACAATGTCTGTTTATTTTCAAGAGTACCTGAGAGATTTCACGCTGGCCTGATTAGAACAGATTGGACTGGGCAATTCTCTTGAGGAGCGAAAACCGTTTGGGAAAACTATTTTAATCCTGATTAACTTTCTGACCTTTATTCATGTGGAAACATTGAAGATAGGAAGGTTGCAGCATACGACCAATTATTGAATTGATTTATAGGGGAAGTCTTAACAGAGTGAAGCTCGATTCCAGATTGGGAGAGGGAATTAGAGTCTGTGTGCATTTGCAGACACAGTGTTACTGACAGTTATACAGACCAAAGAACACAAAGCAAACAGTTTTGTAGCCAACACTACCACAAAATCCAGGCCACTACCAGTGCCATTTCTAAGAATTCACCACGGCAAAAGCACAGCTGTGCATCGTACACTTTTAATGCACATTTGGGGCATTGCACAACTACATTGGACAGAACAGGATCGTATAACACATAGCAAATGAAGAAATAAACACAGTGGCTGTTACTAGGTACACCTGTACACCTACTCGTTAGTGCAAATGTCTAATCAGCCAATCATGTGGCAGCAACTGGATGCATAAAAGCATGCAGTCATGGTCAAGAGGTTTTAGTTATTGTTTGGACTAAACATCAGAATGAGGAAGAAATTCTGATCTAAGTCACTGTGGAATAATTGTCAGTGCCAGACAGGGTGGTTTGAGTATCTCAGAAACTGCTGCTCTCTTGGGAATATTCATGTACAATAGTCTCTAGAGTTTATAGAGAATGTCAAGTCAAGTCAAGTCGTCACTTTTATTGTCGTTTTGACCATAACTGCTGGTACAGTACATAGTGAAAATGAGACAACGTTTTTCAGGACCATGGTGTTACATGACACAGTACAAAAACTAGACTGAACTACATAAAAAAAAACACAGAGAAAGCTACACTAGACTACAGACCTACACAGGACTGCATAAAGTGCACAAAAACAGTGCAGGCATTACAATAAATAATAAACAGGACAGTAGGGCAAGGAGTCAGTCCAGGCTTCGGGTATTGAGGAGTCTGTTAGCTTGGGGGAAGAAACTGTTACATAGTCTGATCGTGAGAGCCCGAATGCTTCGGAGTCTTTTCCCAGATGGCAGGAGGGAGAAGAGATTGTATGAGGGGTGCATGGGGTCCTTCATAATGCTGTTTCCTTTGCGGATGCAGCGTGTGTAAATGTCCATGATGGCGGGAAGAGAGACCCAGATGATCTTCTCAGCTGACCTCACTATCCGCCGCAGGGTCTTGCGAATGGTGCGAAAAGCAAAAAAAAAAAAAAATCCAGTGAGCGGCAGTTCCATGGGCAAAAACGCCTTGTTAACGAGAGAGGGCAGAGGAGAATGGCCGGACTGGTTCAAGATGACAGGAAGGGGACAGGAACTCAAAATAACCACACGTTACAACAGTAATGTGCAGAAAAGCATCCTTGAATGAACAACATGCGAAACCTTGAAGTGCATGGGTTACTGCCACAGAAGACCATGAATATACACTCAGTGGCCACTTTGCTAGGTACAGGAGGTATTGTACATAGTATCTTTGCACTGAGTTTACTTAAAAATACAATTAACACAACCAATACTGCACATGCTGTAAAACTTCAAAAACACATACAGAATGCTTGAGGAACTCAGCAAGTCAGACAGCATCTATGGAGGGGAGTAAGTAGTAGACAATTCAGGCCCCTGTAATGTCGACTGTTTATTCCCCCCATAAATACCGCATGACTTGCTAAGTTCCTCGAGCATTTTGTGTCTGTTGCTTTAAAATACATTAATAGCTATTATTCAGAAAATCTTTGCCAATTCCACTGGACAGCAATTTTTTTTAAAGTGTTGCTTCGTCAAGTTTACTGTTTGCTTATGATAGACCACTGGAAGTGAGCACAACTGTAATTTCAGACTACTCGTATCATGTAGGAATTTGGAAAATCAAGAAAGTAACTTTTATTGAGTATGATGTGTTTAATTGTATAATGGTGCTGACACTTTACTAAACTTTACTTTACTAAAGTTCAACTAAGCTAAAAATGTTTTGTTGACGATCTTTGTTTGCACTCAGTGTCTGAGGCTTCTCACTTAGGTGTCCAACATTGAAGGATTCCAGTGGCCCGGATACTGTTTCTCCATGACTGCAGTCTCCTGGTGAAATCCTTTCACTGTGCTCGTCACTGACAGCGCCACAATTTGCAGGGAAGAAGTCGAAATGGGAATGCAGGAAATGAATCTTTAGTGAGATGTTACACTTCAGGGTTTTGTCTGCTTGAAGCATGTGGTCAACTAGCAGCATGTAGCTTGGAGCTACGTAGTCGCCCAAAAAAAATTTCATCAACATCCTTGAATGACTTCCATGCAATTTTCTCTGGCCCCACTAGAAGTTCTTCGAATTGCCTGTCATTGATGACCTGTTTGATTCGTGGACCAACAAAAATGCCTTTCTTGATCTTGGTATCAGCTATTCTGAACTGAATTACGAATTGAAATAACAAATATAGGTGATTTCAAAAAATGGTGCAGGATAAGGAAATTTCGTACTGATGTTCATGACCAACAGCCCAAAATCTATAAGATACACCTAAAAGTATTCAGGAAGCAAAATCTTTGTTGTCCGGTGTTCTTGGAGATCTCCCCCGCTGGGCTTTCTTACTCTGTGCTATGGCTGACTTAGCCAAACAACTCAAATGTTGCTTCTGGCCGTTGACCTGCGACGTTATCCTTTTCCTTTCCTCTGTTTCTCTTCCCACAGATGCTGCCCGATCTGCCGAGCACTTCTAATATTTTCTGCTTTTGTTTTAGATTTCTGGCATCTGCAGGTTTTTGTTTTCGTATTTAGACGCTCTGTAAATGCTGCCTGACTTGCTGAGAAATCTCACCTCATTCCATTTTGAAAACAAGGTTGTGAGTTAAAATCTGTAGTTTTGGCTTCGCTCATTACCCTCCAAGCCCAATAACACACTAAACCATTTCACAGAATGGTTATGAGTCAACCACATTAATGCGTATCTTTAGTCATACAGACCAAGCCAGGTGAGGGCCTGGAAGGGGTATTATAACAATATAGATAAAGATTAGCTTTGTTTATCACATGTACATTGAAAAATTGAAAGATACAGTGAAATGCACCATTTGCATCAAGTTAAATCAGCAATACTTGTGCTGAGCAGCCTGCAAGAATCACCACATTTCCAGAACCAACATGGCATGCCTACAATTTACTAACCCTAACCGTATGTCTTTGGAATGTGGGAGGAAACTGGAGCACAGGAGGAAACCTCAGGGTCACTGGGAGAAGGTTACTGGCAGTCGGTGACTGTTGGCACTGCAATACTGTTGCGTTAACCACTTCACTACTGTGCCACTCCTAATGAACCAGGTAGTTTTTTTTTATGGTCACCTTTACCGATTCTAGACTTTTAATTTCAGGTTTATTTAACATCTCCAATAGGAATGAAACACTCTTCTTCATGTCAGTCAATGTCAAAGTCAAAGTTGAGTTTACTCTGCACAAGTATATGTGTGCACAGGGGCAAGGAGAAACCTACTTTCAGCAGAATTCACAAGAAAAACAGAATGTAGTACGGTACAGCATATTCATGGACTTCAGCCCATGATATTTTGCTGATCTGTTAGCCTACACCAAGATCAATCTAACCCTTTCCTCCCACAACATAAATTATGAACATAAACATACATTATGCAAGAAAGTCTACAACTAGAACAAAAGACACACATGTCAATTTTAATGTAGTCAAAGAGGTCGTGGTGTTGCTATTTTGCTAGTTGGTTCAAGAACTGAATAGTTGAAGGGAAGTAGCTGAGCTAGTTCCATTTGCCTCCATTTTGCCCATATCCCGCTCAACATTCCCTATCTGTAATATTGTAACTGCACCCTCCTCTCCACTTCTGCAGTTCGTTCCATAAGCCCACCACTCTCTATGTGGAAAATATGCCATTAAATTTTTCCTTTCTCTCATTTCTCTCTAGTTTGAGATTCCCCTACCCTGGGAAAAAGACTTATCTTTGCCCATCATGATTTTTTAAACCTCTATAAGGTCCACACACTGTCTTACCTGCCAGTGAAGAAAGCCCTAGTCAATCAACTCTCTTCTTGTAACTCAAATCAGAATCAGGTTTATTACTACTGACATATGTTGTGACATTTGTTGTTTTGTGTCAGCAGTACAGTGCAAAACATAAAAATATTACTATTAAGTTACAGGAATAACTAAATAAATAAATAGTGTGAAAGAGGGATGGGTGAGGTGGTGTTCATGGAAAATGACACGCATTTCGGAAATCTGATGACGGAGGGGGTCAAACTGTTCCTAAAACATTGAGTGTGTGTTTTCAGGTTCCTGGACTTCCCCATTGATGGCAGTAATGAGAAGAGGACATATCCTGGATGGTGAAGATCCTTAACAATACCTGCCCCCTTCTTGAGACATCACCTTTTAAAGATGTCCTTGACTGTGGGGAGGGTTGTGCCCATGATGGAACTGACTCAAGCACACCCCCTCCCCTACCAGTCCTTGTAGTATCCTTGTGTATCTTTCCTGCATCTTCTCAAGCTGATCGATATCCTTCCTATAGTTAGGTGACAAGAACTGCACACATCACTCCTCAATGACTTGTACAGTTACAACATGAAGATCCACCTCTTGGCACAGACTGCATCCCCTACGATGGAATTAACAGTGTTTGGGAGGAGAGGACAAAGATGCTTCCAATGTCCCAGGATAACCCTAACTATTCAATACGCTGGTGTGCAGAAGACCCTGATGCAGTAATCCTAATGATGACTATGTCACCGAACAAAAGAAAAAGTTTGCTGTATCACCGAAAACGCTAGAAAATGTATACAGAGGGCTTTCTGACAGGTTATATCATCAGCTGGTATGGAGGCTCCAATGCACAGGATTGGAAAAAGTTACAGATGGTGTAGACTTAGCTATCTCCATCATAGGCACTCGCCTCCCTGCCACCAAGAACATTTTAAAAAGGCAATGCCTCAAGAAGGCAGCATCCATTATTAAGGCACCCAAGGCGTGCCCTCGTCTCACTACTACCATCAGAGAGGAGGTACAGGTGCCTGAAGACACATATTCAATGCTTTAGGAACAGCTTCTTCTCCTTTGCAGAATTAGGTCTCTATTCCATCCTGGCTGGTTTATCATCCCCCTCAACCCCACTCTTCTGCCCTCTTCCCATAACATTTGACACCCTTATTAAGCAAGAACTAGTCATCTGTGACAATGAACTCCACCTATTCCCCACCCTCTAGCTAAAGGAATTTATCCTCATCTCTGTTCTAAAGGGACGATCTTATATTCTGCAGTCACAGACTCCCTCACCGAACATGCAGTCTTTCTAGGCCTTTTAATATTCAGTAGGGTTCAATTAAAACTAACCCTCTGTGGCGAACTACATATACCTGTCTGGACAGGCCCCCTGCTGACTGCTCCTGTGGCTCCTCCCACAGACCGCTGTATAAAGGCGATCAAGGCCTGAGCCCGGCCTCTCAGTCTCCAGGATGTAGTATGGTGGTCACTCACTGTTTGTTCCTTCTTCCAGTCAATAAAAGCCGATATCTCACCTTTACATCTCAGAGAGAGTTATTGATGGTGCATCACCCTCCCCTCATTTTTCTGAATTTCAGCTAGTACAGGGACAGAATCGTCAATTGCTTCTCATACGTTAACCTTTTAATTCCTGGATGATTCTCGTAAACCTCCTCTTCACCCTTTCCAATGCCAGCACATCCACTGGCTGTGTAATCACTTCCCCTTTTCTAATATATATATTTGTTTTAACTCTGTGGGCCTGTAAACTTTTTGATTTTAAGTGGACTGATGTGTGATCTAATGGGAAAATTCCCAAGGCCATTCCGATTTTCGGGGCAATGACAAGCCTGACCAATAGGTGTCCTCAGTGAGCCACCGACTGCGCACAATAAGCTCTCTTCACTGGGACACCCCAGAGCCAACAAAATTGCAATCGTTTTTCCACATTTCAATCCAATTCCATCTGAGATGAGGCATCAGGACTGTTTTGCTCAAGTGCTAATGATGTTTTTAAATAATTAGAGCTTGATTTGTCATGCTAAACTAAGGCAACAAAGAGGGGTTAGGAGAGGGTTGGAGAAAGATTGACGAGGGAGTGAGGGATTGGATATGGAGATAGAAAAATATGGAACTGCTATATTGTATATCTGTAATTGGTAGAGTATAGCTTTAGAAAGCACCATTGAACTGAGTCAAGAAAGGTTGAAATTCTGTTACACAGCACCAGAGGCAAACTGTGCCTATAAACTGGACTGTTCAACATTGTAAGACTACTGTGATGCTTCGCTACAAATGTTTTAGCAGAGTGTTTGAAACACAAAAGAACAAGGTGGAGCATTAAACGCCTGAGGTTAATGTATTGCTCTCTCTCAGAAGGATGCCCTCTCTCTCGGATGAGCACCACAGTTGCGTAGCACTATTACAGCTTGGGGCGTTCCGGAGTTCAGACTTCAATTCTGCCGCCACCTATAAGGAGCTTGTACGCCCTTCCCGGGACTGTGCGGGTTTCCTCCGGGTGCTCTAGAAGACGGACTGGTTAGTAGGTTAATCGGTTATTGTAAATTGTCCCGCGATTAGGCTGGTGCTAAATAGGTGGGTTGCTGTGTGTTGCGGCCTGTAGGTCCAGAAGGGCCTGTTCTGAGCTGAATCTCTCTAAATAAATAAATAAATAAATAAAGGGAGGTAATTGGAGAGGCTGATGTCCTCATCCTAACTGCTACAACTACCGGACAGGAGGGACAGGAGCCTTATAACCCTCACCACCAGCAATTATTACCCTATGACCATCAGGCTCCTGAGATAGCGTGGATAACTTCACTCACCACAGCTCTGAACTGATCCATAACATACAGACTCACGTTCAAAAACTCCACATTTCATCAGTCGTGCAACATTTGAGCAAGTAAGAATAATACTTTGCTATTTATAATCAAACAATAAAGCATTAGTTATTCTTATTTGCACAGCGTGTCTTCTTTTGCACATTGGTTGTTCGACAGTTTTTGTTTATGGACATTTCTGTGAATTTTATTGTATTTCTTTATTTTTCTGTGAACATCTGTAAGAAAATCAGTCTCAATGGTGACAATAAATTTGCTTCGTCTTTGACTTTGACCATAACGTTAACTTGCCTTTTCCTTTCAGATTTGCATTTGCAATTTTTAGATAAGGAGGAGCCTCAAAAGAAGGAGTGAGCCGCTTCATGATTCTGGGTGTCAGTTCCTCAGAGGCTCTACCCTGGGCCCAATTCAACCTCGCCAGGATGCAAGACTCGAAAACAGTTACTTCCCCCAAGCCTTCAGGCTGATCACCACCTCCACCCATTAACCCGCCCCACCATCCTCCACCATCTCCACATAAACCTCACCTAGCATCACTTCATGTACATGTAATCAGTCCATGTATACTCAGTGGCCACTTTGGTATTTAACACCTACTTGTTAGTGCAAATTTCTAATCAGCCAATCACATGGCAGCAGTTCAGTGGATAAAAGCATGATCAAGAAGTTTCACTGATGTTCAGGCCAAGCGTTGGACTGGGGAAGAAATGTGATCTAAGTGACTTTGATTGTTGGTGCCAGATGGGGTGGTTGGAGTATTTCAGATGCTGCTGATCTCCTGGAATTTTCACTCACAATGGTCTCTAGAGTTTACAGAGAACGATGCAAAAAAGTGAAAAATATCCAGTGAGCGGCATTTCTGATGGTGAAAATGCCTTGTTGATAAGGGAGGCCAGAGGAGAATGGCCAGACTGGTTCAAGCTGACAGGAAGGTGACAGTAACCCAAGTAACCAGACGTTACAACAGTTGAGTGCAGAAAAGCATCTCTGAATGGATGGGCAGAAGACCATGGAGATCAACTCAGTGTCCACTTCATTATGTACAGGAAGTACCGAATAAAGTCACTATTTAGTGTATATAACAGTTACTTTAAAATTATGTTTTTATAGGATTGCTTTTATGTTTGTACTTATTGTTTTTTATATTTGATTGTGTTCTTTATGCTTATTATGTTCTTCTGCTTTTGAACTACTTCAAAATACCAGTTTATTTCATGACCCCATCAAACAGCTGTTATTTAATAAGACAAATAGATTGGAAATAAATAACTGTGCAGAGGTTGAAAGGGGCGAGAGTTCAAGTCCCTTGGAGTGAACAAAAGCATGAGCCTGTCCTGGACCAAACACATTCATGCCACCACCAAGACAGTGCACCACCTCTTCCACTTCCTCAGGTCGCCTAAACTATTTGGCACATTCCCTTCAATCCTCACCAATTTTTATTGACGCTCCGTAGAAAGCATCAAGACCAGGTATGGGCAATCACTCTGCCTGTCACTGCAATAAACTGTTGTGGGCACAGTTCAGCACGTCGTAGGAAACCAGCCTCCTCTCCTCTGTGGATTTTGTCTTTTCTCAGCTCCGGTTTTTCTCCTGGCTCTTCTGTCGATGAGCGTGTTGGCCCATGTTGTCTCAGCTCGTTGTACACCGCTCTTGACTGCGGCTCTCCCGTGCTCTCCGGTCTTCAACCGTTTCCTCCCAAGCGTTGAGGTCAATGCCTGCCAGCTTCATGTCCCGCTTGCAGACATCCCTGTAGCGGAGGCATGGTCTTCCTCGTGGGCAGTAACCCTCAATTAGCATGTCCTGGTCCATCCGTTTGTCATGGCCCAACCACCTGGGCGTCTGTGGCTGAGTAGTACGTGGATGCTGGAGATCCGTGCAGAACCTCCGTCTTGGTGATTCCGTCCTGCCAGGAGGCGTGCAAGACCAGCCTGAGGCAGCGTAGGTGGGACGAGTTTAGCCTCTTGGCTGATGTGTGGCATCCAAACTTCGCTGGCATGGAGGAGTGTGCTGAGCACGCGTGCCTGGTGCACATACCGCTTTGTCAACTTTCTCAGCTGTCTGCTGTCCACACTCTCTTGCTCGGCCTGGCCATGACAGACCGAAACATGTAGCGCCAGGCTAAAAGACAGCTTCTACCCCGAAGTCGTAAGACTATTGAGCCAGCTTCTAGTATGATAAATCAGACTTTTGACCTCACAATCTACCTCGATATGACCTTGCACCTTATTGCCTGCCTTCAGTGCATTTTCTCTACAACTTTAATACTTTATTCTGAATCTGAATCAGAATCAGAAGGTAAGGACGTGCTCAGGACAGCTTTGTGGGCCGAAGGGCCTGTCTTGTGCTTTAGGTTTTCTATTTTTCTAGTCAGGTTTATTATCACCGGCATGTGTCATGAAATTTGTTAATTTAGCAGCAGCAGTTCAATGCAATACATGATATAGAAGAAAAAAAAGTAAAAATAAATAAATGAGTAAAGTCAATTACAATATATGTATATTGAATAGATTAAAAATCATGCAAAAACTGAGATAATATATATTAAGAAAGTAAGGTAATGTTCGTGGGTTCAGTGTCCGTTTAGGAATCGGATGTGTTTCCCTTGTACTGCCTCACTGCACCGTTGCAATGAAGTGATCTGTGTGGATAGAATGCAAACCTAATTTTCTCACTGTTCTCTGGTAGAGGTGACATTAATAAACCAAATCATTTATCGTCAGTTATTTTTACACAGCCTCATTCAGATCCAATCTGTAATGTACTGGTGTCTGGGGTAGTGTGGAAGGTTGACGTACCAATGCACGTGACGTTAGAAGCGTGTGTAACTCACTTCCAGCATGGTGTAAAGTCACAGAGGTTCCTAATGTGCTGCCATGGGGTGTGATTGGCTAAAGACCTCTCACTTTCCATATGACATGAACATTGATTTCTATAACTTCCAGTAATTTTTCCCCTCCCACCTCTCTCTTCAATTTCCATTTCTGTCTCCCCTCTTAACACTTCTCTTCTCCTCACTTGACAATCACTTCCCGCCGATGCCCTTCCTCCTTCTCTTTATCCCACAGTCTACTCTCCTTTTCTATCAGATGCCTTCTGCTTCAGACATTTACCTTTTCCACTTATCACCTCCCAGCTTCTCATTTCATCCCCCCTCCCACTCACCCAGCTTTACCTATTACCTTCTAACTTGTACTCCTTCCCCTCACCCACCTTCTTATTCTGGCTTCTTCTCCCTTCCTTTCCAGAACCAATGAAAGGTCTGGGTGCAAAATGTAGACTCTTCCTTCCTGTCCATAGATGCTGCCTGACCTCCTGAGTTCTTCCAGCATCTTGTACGTGTCGCTCTCACCTTTGATAGATGTGATTGGTCCATCATTGCAATCCTGAGGGTGGTCAGCCACATGGCCTCATCCTTACTTGGTGCCGGCTTTAAAGAAGCAAATATTGCTTCCCACCAATGTTCCATTCATACCTGGCTTTCAGTCGGGCTGTGTTCCCAGAGAGAGTGGCCTCAGTTCTACATCAAAGCAAGCCTACACATGAGTCAAGCAACCAATCACAGTGAGTTCTCATGCACTTCAGGCTCCTTGAGTTTCTGGAATTAATAATTGAAGATCTCCAGGTGATTTTGACTCCGGCAATACAGTGGTGAATAATTCAAATTTCATTTTCACAAGGTTAGTAGCGCAGGAGATTAATAATTTTAGATTAACCCATCAGCCATTATTAATATCAATTTTATTTGGCCTTTAACTAGAGACAACAGAACAGCAGTAATGTGTTTACTGCAGTTTCAGATGTTTGAGTGAAAACTGTTTACCATCACCCCTATGTACTTATTGATCTTTCTATTTCTCATTGTAACCTACTGTAACTTTTTATGTATTTCTTCTACAAACCATGTATTGTTGCTGCAAACCAACTTTCACAACATATATCATGTCTGATATTCAGAAGTTTGATGTATATGTATACAATCATAGAACATGGAACATTACAGCGTAGTGCAGGCCCTTTTAACCTACTCTAAGATCAATCTAACCCTTCTCTCCTACGTGGCCCTCCATTTTTCCTTCATCCTTGTGCTCATCTAAGAGTCTCTTAAACGCCCCTAATGTATCTACCTCTCCCCACCAGCCCTGGCAGGATGTTCCACTTTCTGTATGAAACAAGCAACCTGTTGGTGCCATCATGACAACATGCTACAAAATTCTCTGTCTCCTGTCTGCATTCTAACTCGAGTACAGCCCACTAGAAGGACTGCTGTCCTGGAGGGACCCTCACCAAGGGCAGTTAGGGATGGGTAATAAATGCTGGAATGCCAGTGATTCTCACATCTTTTGAAATAAATACATAAGTTAGTAAACTTTAATCCTATTTCTCGGCCTTCAATCAAACCCAGTGATGGGATAAAATTTTCTCCATGATGGAACCTACCTTAAATTCATTCCTCATCCGCCGCTTCAGGATCCAGTGTGATGATCAAATTCCGAAATAGAAGAATGAAAGTTGATACGGAAAAACGTTCAAGCCACCCTGTTTTGCAAGGATCCTTGTCTGTGCGTTGGGTTACATCCCACACTGCAGCTAACCTGAAAGAAGTTAAAAAGGGGCCCTACAGGGGGGAGAAAACAAAGACACAATAATTTAAAGCAATGTTCTCACAGATGTGAAGATGATCTATCCATAGTAGAACGACCATGTTGGCGAATCACATTAAATGATGTTCAGTGATTAACATGTGAGAGATTGATGGGGATATAAGGTATGTGATTTGCCCCATCAAATCTGCATTGTTGTTTTGAGAACTCCTTAAAAAATCATCACCATAACAAGGCATTCCTCAATTTGCTTATTTCTTATATGAATATTGTCCTCCGTGTTATCATTGATTCCTGCTTTTCATCAGGACTTCCCATGTTCCCTTTGTTTGGAAAGTTTTTTTCCCCTTCTCCTTGTATTTTTCTTTAACAAGTTTAGATTTAATTTTAGATACGCTCCCGTGTTGACACTTCCTTTATAAGTGGCCATAGTTTCTCCTTATCAACACTGTCAGGATTTCAAACGCTTCAATCAGAGTATTGGTGAACCTCCTCTCCTCCAGAGCATATAAATCAAGTTTGTTCAGTGAGTTACCATAATTAGGTCTCCCAAACCCATGCGCTCAAGGTGAATTGTCATTGGAGTTTCTCTGAGGTCAGTGTCTAATTTTACCTAGTCCATATCCATATGCTTCGTCTAAGACAGTGATAATAATTATGAATCTGATTCTGAGGAACAGGTGGATGTCTCTTCAAGCCCACTCTACCTCAATGTACTGATGTTATGAAATGATCCGTATGCAGAGCATTCATTGAACAACAGTAAACCAATTGACCAATTTTTATTGGTAATGTCATTGACAATGCCAGCATTTATTGTCCATCCCTATTGTCCCTTCCCCTCTCTGGCACCCTTCCTCCCAAATAAAAAAGGTGGTTTGGTTTCATTGGTCGCATAGGCCAACATAATCAAAGACTCCACCCAGCCTGGACATTCTCTCTTCTCCACCCCTTCCTTGGGGCCGAAGATAGCAAAATCTGAAAGTACGTAGTACCAATCTCAAAGACAGCTTCTTCCATACTGTCATAAGATTGTTAAATGGTCCCCTAGTACCATAAGTTGGATTCATGACCTCACAATCTACCTCATCCAGGCCTTGCACTTTACTGTCTGCACTATCCTTATAACTATACCATTTATTCTGCATTATCTTATACAACCTCAATGCACTGATGTGATGAAATCATCTGTATGGATGGCATGCAAAACAAAGTTTTTCACTGTCCCTCAATGCATGTTCTATAAAAATGGAGCTCTATGTAGGAGAGAATGTAAGATTTTGCTTCAAAATTCAAAGTAATTTTATTGTCAAAGTACATATACTACCCCGAGATTCATTTTCTTGCGGGGATTTACAATAAACACAAAGAAACACAACAGAATCAATGAAAAATGATATGTAATAAGGTGGACAAGCAACCAATGTGCAAAAGACAGAAAACTGTACAAATACAAAACGGAAGAAAAATGGAATTACTAATAAATAAACAAACAATAAATACTGAGAACGAGATGGAGTCCTTGAATGTAGTTCATGGGAACAGATCAGTGTTGCAGTGAGTGAAGTCGAGTGAAGCTATCCCCTCTGGATCAAGAGCCTTTTTAGAGTAGGTTAAACGGGTGGAACAATATTGTGGGACAAAAGGAACATACTGTCCTGTAGTGTTTTATATTCTATGCAACAATAATAAACAACATTATCAAAATTTACACCTCCCCAGAACTTCTGAACTTTCAAGGCAAAGTTCTGATTGTGTAACATTGTCTCCTTCCTCTTGTCTTCATTCCAAAGCTCATAATATTAAAATGTTAACGACATTATTTTTACAGTGTACAGTAAGAGGATTTTCAACATGTTAATTTCTCATGAATGCCATTAGCTTGTCTTAGCAGTGATCACTTTTTTAGATCATGACCACTTCCTCAAGCTATTCCTGCACTCTGCTTCTGAGTAACAACATTACTTAATCTTCATAGTTCTGTTTTATTCTTTTTCTGTAGGGGCTATTGTTACCCCCCCCTCTTGTCACTCCACCACCTGAACTGCACGTGCATTCTGTAACAGTTGCAGTGTTGTGATGATATTCTGCCTGTTCACCCGAGGAGCAACAGGGAAGTTATCAATAGGACTGAAAGAGTCCAGTGAAGATTTACAATGTTGCTGAGACTTGAGGATCTGAGTTATTACGGAAAGGTCGAATAGGTTAGGACCTTATTCCCTTGATCGTAGGAGAATGAAGGAAGATTTTTTAAAGGTCTACAAAACTATGAGGGGTGTAGATAGGGTAAATGCAATCAGACTTTTTCCACTGAGGTTGGGTGAGATTAGAACTAGAGGTGAAATGTTTAAGGGGAACCTAAGGGGGAACTTCTTCACTCAGTGTGGAGTGTGGATTGAGCTGTCAGCAGATGCGGGTTCAGTCACATTTAAGAGAAGCTTGGATAGGTACATGGATGGGAGGGGTATGGAGGGCTATGGTCCAGGTGCATGTGGTTAGGTACAGTAAGAGTTCAGCACGGACTGGTTGGGCTGAAGGGCCTGTTTCTGTGCTATGAATCTATGACAATATGACACTGTAGTATTTTGTCTTACTTTTCCTCTCCTCAGCATGGGAAAGCTTCACTCTTTACTGGTTCAGAGTGTGCCTGGGATGAGTGCACATGTGGCCTTTTCCCATCCAGTCCAAGCTCCTGTGCAAGGATTGTATGGCAACTTCTCTGTCCAAGAATGCGAGAACATTTACAAAGAGTGCTGCCTCAAGAAAGCAGCATCCATCATCAAGGACTCCACCGTCTAGGCCACTCCCTCTTCTCACTTCTACAATTATGCAGGAGATCCAGAAGCTTTAGGTCCCACACCAACAGGTTCAGGAACAGTTATTACCCTACAACTGCCAAGCTCCTGAAAGGGGTGGATAACTTCACTCATTACAAGCCTAAACTGATTCTGTGACCTATACACTCACTTTCAATTTTTACAACTCATGTTCTCAGTATTATTTTTAATTTTTAAATTTGTCTTCTTTTGCACAATGGTTGCTTTGTCAGTCTTTATTTATGTATCTCATGTTCTTGATATTTATTGCTTATTTTATATTATTATTATTTATATTTTCTCAGCTCAAGCTGGTAAAACTTGAGATATGGCATAGCCAAGTATGCTCATTTGTCAATTGCTAGGAACTTTTGGATTATTTTAGTAGTGTTTAATATTGTGCCTTTCTGAAGATTTACATAAATATTACTGTGTAGCCCTAATTGTTTAATGCCATTGTGTTTTGCCTTTGGGATGATACCAGTTGTAGATATTACTATTGGTAATACCTTTTTCATGTTCCATAGTCTTTCAATTTCCTCTTTTAATTCAGCATATTTCTGGTGTTTTTCCCTTCTTGATTTCTGTAAGTTATGCATGTTTGGAATGGCTGTATCTATTAAGTAAGTTGTTCTAGCTTGTTTATCCTGTAATATTTTATCTGGACGGTTATTATGGATTGTCCTATCTATAGTAATGGTTTGGCTATAATATAATTTTATAGGATTCTGACTCTAAAACTGGATCAGGCTTATTTATAGTAAGATATGATTTCTTTTATGAGTTTGTATCTTAAAGCAAGATTTTGGTGAATGATGTTTGCCATGTGATTGTGCCTGGGTAAGTGATCAGATTGAGTTAAACTGTTGCAGGATCCTGTAATGTGCTGGATTGTTTCTGATTTCTCTTGGCATTTTCTGCATTTATCATCATGGATTTGTTTGTCTTCTATTATGTATTTTTGATAATTTTTTTGTGTTAACCACCTGGTCCTGTATTGCCACAAGGAACCCTTGTGTTACTGGGAAGAGGTCTCCAATTTTGAGTGAAGCATTCGATGCTTCCTAGTCAACATCTAGTCTGCTCAGATGTCTTTCCCTGGAGGTTCGTGCTCCTCCGCTGGCTATCCTTTTCTTCAATAGTCATAATGTCTTCATTTCTCTGTGTTGTGCTCTTATTTAAGTTTAGTGGTGTGTACTTTTTTATCAGAATTGCAAATGCTTGCGTGGAGTGCTGAATCCTGTTTTCATTGATGAAGGTATATCCTTAGAAGTTTTATCTGACTGTTGTGTAGATTTTTAATGTCTGTTATTCCTCTTCCCCCTTCTGTCCTAGTGAGTGTTAATCTAAGCATGTTCAAATGTACACAATGTTTTCTGAAATTTGTCATTTCAGTTCTTTTGTAAGTTTTCAAAATCAGTTTTAGACCAAGATATTATTCCAAAAGAATACTTTAATATAGGTATAGTGAAAGTCTTTGTTATATTTTTACTGTTGAGTTCTGTTTGGCAGATGTTCTTGAGACTTGAATTGAATTCTGTCAAAAGTTTCCCTTTATCACACTACAATCTATTTTCTTTCCTTGTTGATATCCCAAGTACTAATATGTTTCACATTCATCCATCAATTGCATTGTATCCTGCTGCAGTGTTTTGTATTCTATTAATTCGGTTGCATCTTTCTTTATGTTTAATGTTCTGCATTTATCCAGTCCAAAGTTCATGTTTTTATCTTTCAGAAATAGTTCCACTATTTGAATTGCTTTAGCCTTTCTGATGAAGGAAAGGATTATTACTATTATTATTTCATTTTAAAATTTCTTGTTGTATTTACATGGTTTGTTACCTTTTACACACTGGTTGTCTGCCCTGTTGGTGTGGTCTTTCATCGGTTCTGTTACAGTATTGGATTTATTGAGTATTCCCCCAAGGAACTGAATCTCAGGGGTTTATATATGATGGCAGATATGTACTTTGATAATACATTTACTTTGAACTTCAAAATTGTAGAGTTGCGGACACAGCTCAGTCCAACACGAAAACCAACCTCCCAAGAAGAGGAAGGAAGCAGTACTGTGTAATCACTACTCCGACTTGACAGGTCAGAAGTTCTGTGGCAGATGTGATAAATGTAGATAAATTGATTTGTAACTGTCACGGTGAAAAACATCGTTTTGCATGTCACCATACAGAGGTACTCGACTCTTCTTTGAACTATTGCCCTGGGGTTTTGAATGCTGTTATCGGAGTTGCTCTAATGTTGTGAAGATGCAATATGTTGAGCACCAATGCACCTGGAAGAACTTGATAAGTTTATTCATGATTCAGGATTGTTTATTATTGTTCTTCAACACAGGAGAAGAAAATGATTGTTTCTCTGGTTCTAATGCAGCATAAATAAGCACAATAAGGCTAAAGAACACAATAAGTATGAATACATAAGATTCGCTTATAGACATAGACTAATTGTATGTATGTTAAGTGATGCTAGGTGCAGGAGAGTCTGTACATAAAGTTCACCAATGACATGTCAGTGGCAAGGCTCATCACCACCATGAATTGCATCATGTTCGAATGTTTCCCAGTGCAGGAAATTTGCTGGCCTCCCCTCGACAAGTCCAGGTAAATGGCCCAGAAGCCCAGAGAACACAGCTGCTACCTCACACTTCCACTGAGCTGGCCTCGGTCCTGACCCTCCCCTTGCAAGCTCTCGCTGTGAACATGCTTTGTCAAGTGCTCTGGTCTCTGTTCATGTCCTAAAGACCATACAACCATGACATAGGAGCAGAATTAGTAGGCCATTTGGTCCATTGAGTCTGCTTTGCCATTCCATCATGGCTGATTTATTTTCCCTCTCAACCCATTCCCCCATCTTCTCTCTGTAACATTTGATGTCCTTACTAATTAAGAACCTGTCAACCACTGCTTTCAATGACTTGATCTCCACAACTATCTATGGCAATGGATTCCATAGGCTCAGCACCCTTTGGCTAACGAAATTCTTCCTCATCTCTGTTCATCTTTGTTCTAAAGGGACATCCTCTAGTCCCAGGCTCCCCTACTATAGGAAACATCTTCTCCACATCCACTCAATATTTTCAATACTTCCAATATTTTCATAGGTTTCAATGAGATCCTCCCTCATTCTTCTAAACTCCATGGAGTAGAGGTCGAATGATGGGCAGGGTGAGAGATTAAGAGGCTACTATAGATTTCCCCTGATGTGTGGGTGAGTCATAGAAATTGGGGGCGGGTTATGGGACTGTGTGGAGAATGAAAAAGGTTAGTGTAGGACTGGTGCAAAATATTTGCTTGATCTTTGGTGTGGACCCGGTGGAACCATTGACTTGCTTTGATGTCATATCTGTGACCCTATGACATACCTCCAGACATGCCAATGTACTGAAGCTCTAATTGAATTGTCCCTGCTCGTGCAGAGTTGACCCTGTCTGACCTGTACTGTGACCTACACTTATCTCAGCCCTGAACTGATTCCACAGCAAATGGATTCACTTCCAATGACTTCAGACTTCATTTTCTCAGAATTATCTATCTATCCAACAGTCCATTAATTTATCTATTTATTTACTATCATTTGTACTTTTTGGATTTGCAGTTTGTCTTCTTTTGCACGTGGGTTGTTTGCGAGTCTTTGTGTGTTGTTTTTCAGTGATCCTAATGTATTTCTTCATCCTGCTGTAAATGCCTGCAAGAAAATATATCTCAGGGTAGCGCATGGTGACACACACACACGGGTCGATAATAAATTTACTTTGAACTTTGCGTGATGAACTTCTAATAGAACAGCTGTAACCGTAATGATTTGGGCCTTGTTCTTGACTTACAAAGAACATTCTGAATAATAACATCTCCTGATCCAACAACTTCTGACTGCAGAATTAGACAGTCCTTGGAAGCAGACACAAGATTCCTTATCAGAGTGTTCATGAGGGGCATAGGTAGGGTGAATGCACCGAGTTGGGGAAGCAAGAACTTGAGGGCATAAGTTTATAGTGAGGAGGCAGGGATTTAATAGGAGATTGAAGAGTAAAGTTTCCACTCTGAACTGTGGTCAGTGTTTAGAACGATCTGTCAGAGGAATTTGTTGAGGCAGGTATATTAGCAACATTTACAAGTTATCAGGACAGATACATGGATAAAAAAGGCCTAGAGGGATCTGGACCAAACACGGTCAAAAGGAGTGAAAGTGGACTTTTCTATTAATTTATCAGCATGGTTACAGCAGTACTGTTCAATTTCCACTGCTGCCTATAAGGAGTTTGCATATCTCCTGAAGGCTGTGTGGGTTTCCTCCAGGTGCTCAGGTTTCCCCCAAAAATCTACTGGTTGGTCATTATAAGTTAACCTGTGATTAGGCTGGCATTAAATCGGGGGATATTGCTTTATGGTGAGGCTTGAAGGAGCTGAAGAGTCTATTCCATTCTGTATCTCAATAAAAATAATCTTGATTGGCATGGACAATTTGGGCCACAGGGCTGTATAGGTACAAGGAGGGGTGGGACTCGGAGAGATATGGCTCAAAGGAATAAATTTGGGACTAGCTGTGGTCATCATGGACGGGTTGGGCCAAAAGCCTTGTAGCTGTGCTGTATACCAGACCATAAGCAACCCCTACTACCAGACAAATCAAAATGCGTCCCAGAATATGCAAGGACAATGGAGCGGAGGTGAAGCACAGTTGAGCTACAGTCTTGCTGAATGATGGGGCAACACAGAGATACAACAGAACCTACTGCCTCTGTTGCTTCTGTGGTCTTCTCAACATTCCATTGGACTGTAAGACAAAGGAGTAGACTTGGGCTGTTCAGCTCATTGAATCTGCTCTGCCATTTTATCATGACAAATTTATTATCCCTCTAAATCCCCATTCTCCTGCCATAGCCCTGTGACCTTTGAAACCCTTACCAATCAAGAACCTATCAACGGCCACTTTAAATATACTCAGTGACTTGACCTCCTCAGCTGTCCGTGGCAACGAATTCCACAGATTCGCCTCCCTATGGATGAAGAAATTCCACCTCATTTCTGTACTAAAGGCACATATTCCCTTTGCATTCTCGTGCTTGTTCATTTTATACACACTCAGTGGCCACTTTATTAGGTACCGCCTGTACTTAATAAAATGGCCACTGAGTGCACATTCATGGTCTTCTGCTGCAGTAGCCCATCCAACTAAAGGTTCGAAGTGTTGTGCATTCAGAGATGCTCTTCTGTTGTTTGAGTGACTGCTGCCTTCCCGTCAGCTTGAACCAGTCTGGCTATTCTCTGCCCTCTCTCATTAACAAGGTGTCTTCACCCTGCAGGATGTTTCTTGTTCCTCTCACCATTCTCTGTGAAGTCTAGAGACTGCTGTGCATGAAAATCCGAGGTCGTCTGGCATTTCTGAGATACTCAAACCACCCTGTCTGGCACCAACAATCATTCCACGGTCAAAGTCACTTAGAACACATTTTTTCCACGTTCTGATGTTTGGTCTGAACAACAACTGAACCTCTGGACCATGTCTGCATGCTTCTATGCATTGAATTGCTGCCACATGATTGGTCGATTAGATATTAGCATTAACAAGCGGGTTTACCTAATATAGTAACCATTGAGGGAACTTTGCTTCTCACAAACTGTTCTCACATCACTGATTACCCTTTCTTTTAACCATTTTGCCCTCATCACTCCTCTTGCTTCACAGGCACGTCCATAATAATCAGAAACACAGGCAGGATGTCCATCCCAAAAATCATCATCCAGCTTGCGCTGTTCAGGAGGATAAATAGCCAGCAACGAGCGGCAGGCCGCAATTCTCCCTTCCTATCCAGCTGCATGAAGCATCGGGTGTTCCTGTCATTGGTTTACGACCTCATCAGAAGTGCTTGTTTGAATCACAACCCTATAGTTTGCCCATTTATTAAAGTGAATGCAAGTGATCCATAACTCATTTTAAAATGAATTTGTAACAGGTTAAGGAATCATTTATTGTAATGCATCAGTCCTGTGAAATGAAGAGACTGAGTGATTTACGAACAGGTACATCAGTGGAGTGTTACCTGACTGATAGGTCGTTTTGCTCTATAGAATAATGAGAAGCTATGAGAATTCAGAATAAAAGGAGAAGCGATCGTGCATGGGAGATGCCTGGAAATCTTTAATAATCTCTGGGTTATTACAAATTAAGAGCACGTTACACAAAGTTGTCGAGAGCTAATGAACTGGCTGTAGATTTGTGTTTAAGTTTATGGATAAATTCCTACAGAGGAACTCCGTACCCCTGTGCGACAGGTTAGCTTGAACGCAAGTGATGCACGCCGCCGGCCTTGTGTGTAGCCAAACTGGATGGATCATCAGAGATAAAGATTAGCTTTATTTGTTCACTTGTACGTCGAAACATCAAAACACACAGCGAAACACATCTTTTGTATTAACATGGCGCAGCCCTCAATTGCAGCCACACTTTCAGCACCAACGTAGCATTGCCACAACTTACTAACTCTGGCCCGTACATCTTTGGACTGTGGGAGGGAACCAGAGCACCCACATATTCACCAGGGAGAACATGTAAAATCCTTACAGACAGCAGCAGCAAATGAACCTGGGTCGCAAGCAATGTAAAACACTACACTACCTGCTAGAGTACCTCGCTGGATTGTTACTGCCTATGCGTGCTGAAATAATTGACATCTATCTAACTTTGCAATGAAAATGCTTATATCAGGGATACTTGGATTCAAAATCGGATTGGCCATTGAAGGCAGTGAGGAACGGTGGAAGGCTGTTATGCTGACGGGAGGTCTGTGACCAAGAGGTGTGCCGCAGCGATGAGCACTGGGAGCTCTGTTGTTTGTGATGGATATACATAGAAACGATTTGCACAAAAATGTAGATGGGCTGATGTTCCTTCAGAACTGAGCAGTGGAGGAATTTTTTTAGCCAGAAGCTGGTGGATCTGTGGAATTCATTGTCGCAGATGGCTGCGGAGGACCGTCAATGGGTAGATTTAAAGTGGAGGTTGATAGGTTTTCGATTAGTAAAGGCATCAATGAAGGCAGCAGAATGGGGTTGAGAGGGAAAATATTAAATGATTAAATGGTGGAGCAGTCTCAATGGGCTGAATGGCCTAATTCTCCTTATGGTCTTATGGTCAAATATACATGCCAAGTATCAGCCGATGCTCAAATGTAGTCCAGGACTTAAATATGCAATAGTTCACTTGCTGAGGAGGTGTGAATGACATTGACTATCCCCAGTTTGATGTGATAACGGCGGAGAGATTGTGTGGAGATGGCTGGACCAAGGCCGCTGTCCTGGGAAATCCCTTCAGGGATGTCCTGATAATCAGCAGTCAATTTGCAGACACTAAAGCCTTGTGCTAATGACCAGTTCGTCTACCTTTTTCTTTATGTCGACTGAGGGAGAAATATTGGTTGAGGCATTGCATAGAACCTCTGGTCCAGTCTTGGATCAGAGGGCACAGCCTCGGATTACAAAATTGTCCCCTTAGAACAGGGATGAGGAGGAATTTCTTTAGACGGAGAGTGGTGAGCCAAATGGCCCAATTCTGCTCTTATGTCTTATGGCCTTGTGGTCTTAAAATTCACGAGGTGTTTAAGAGACTCTTAGGCAAGCAAATGTACAGAGTGGAACGATAAGAAGGAATTTAGTTAAATTAGGAATTTAACTAACTAAGTACATAAATACATGTATAGCAGCTGCTCTGCATGTAATATAAGAAACCGCAGAAAATTATGGACACGGTTCAACATATCAGGGAACCTGCTTCCCTTCCATGGACTCCTTCTACACTTTTCACTACATCAGTAAAGTAGCCAGCATAATCAAAACCCTCATCCACCCCAGACATCGGGCAGAAGCTACAAAAACCTCAATGCACTTAACACCAGGCTCAAAGGCAGTTTCTACCCCACTTTTACCATGCACTTGAATTGATCCCTTGCAAGATATGGCGGACATCTGTCCTCACAATCTACCTCGTTACCACTTTGTACTTCATTGTATCCCTGCACTGCACTTCCTCTGCAGGCTTTGCAAATGTTTCTGTGTTGTTATTGTCTTTCCTTGTTCTAGTACCTGTGTAACGACTGAATCTGTGTGAACAGTATACACAATTAGCTTTTCTCTGTAACACACACAAGACGCTGGAGGAACTTGGCAGGTCAGGCAGCATCTTTGTATCAGTCTATCTTGGTTCCTATAACAATAATAAACCAATACCAATAATGACTAGTTTAACTAGTGTGGAACCCATCATGGGCTGAATGGTCTCGTCTTGTACTGTAATCTCCTATACACTGTCTAATTCATTCATGGCAGAGATGGGATGACTAACAGTAAGAGACCACCCTATCCACTCTGAATAATTCTTAAGCATATTAATGTCAAATGTGCAGATACTTATATAATCTGGTCCTGTCTAAAGCGCCCCTCTGAAGAGGTCAAGTTTGAATCTCTGTGCACAATACCAGTAACGGGACAGCTTTGTGTTAACAAAGATGTAACTCTACCACAGTCTAGAGAACGCAGGCTACTCACAATCGCATTCAATCACGTGGGTAGCATGGCGGTTAGTGTAACGCTGTTACAGAGCCAACCGCTATCTGGAAGGAGTTTTTATGTTCTCCCTGTGAGTGGGTGGGTTTCCTCCTGTGCTCCAGTTTCCTCCCACATTCCAAAGACGTACCGTTAGGGTTAGTAAGTTGTGGGCATGCTATTTAGGTGGCGGAAACATAGCGACCTAGTTGTGGGCTGCTCCCAGCATAATCTTTGGACTGTGCTGGCCATTGATACAAAAGGCGTACTTCACCGTGTGTTTCGATGTGTATGTGACAGATGAAGCTAATACTTATCCATTGCCTCTTGTTCCTTATAAGGTCAGTGATCTTACATAGCAAATCTACCCTAGCCATTTGTGCTGCGTCATGCTGATTTTTACCTGTGCCAGATTTAATAATAATGGAAATGTTATTTAATGAAGGTTTTTGTAGACAAGGAACAATCTTCAACAGAATGATGTTTGGTTTATCCATCAGACACAACCCTTTCGAATCTGAAGTAATTCATAAGATAGGCAATTATCCTTAGCAGGTGTTGATTAACCCGATAAATAATGATGCTTTTATGAGCATACGATGGAGATCATCTTGGAAACCAATTATCATCATAATATGAATCTCGAGTCAAATTAGTGTAATGATTGCAGGTTACAGGTGTTTGTGATTATCTGTCCTAATTACTTCCTGTAAAGTAATCTGTAACATCCTCATCTCGGTTCCAATTGTTTTCGTATCGTAAATTAGCAACATGCATGGTAGGAGATTTAATACTGCAGGCTATGACAATGTCTTATCTGAGCAAATTCTCTTTCAGGCTAATGGTCTAGCTGTATTGTGAGGGCTATATTACTCACACAATAACTTTTCCACCCTTGTATAAGCCCAAAAGTTGCAATAATTAGTGTCCAAAAGGTTAACGATCTTTTAGAACCTGCAGTTAATAAATAGACCATGAAACATAAAAGCATGGGACAGGCCATTCAGGCCTCGATGCTGTACTGATCTTGATGCCAATTTATACTAAATGTTAGATCATAAGACCGTTGAAGTAGAATTAGGACATTTGGTCCATTGAGTCTGCTTTCAATCATGGCTAGTTTATTTTTCCCTTCAACGTCATTCTCCTACTTTCTTCCCATAAGCTTTGACATGCCTGTGTCTCGTCTGTATCTCTCCATTCCCTTTGCATTCATTGCCGTTCCTTTCCACGCCCCGTGGTGCATCCGCATCACTTTTGCTGCTTCCATAGCATTTGACTAATTTTTTTTAACGAGGGCAAGTTGCTAGCTCAATGTCCAATCCAGCATAGATGGAAAGCGTGCAAGGAGCCAGCTGGATTCGAACTCAGGACCATTCGCCTTGCAGTCCAGTGCTGATGCCGCTACACCACCAGCTGGCTTGTTGTATTCATATGTTGTGGCATGGGGAAAAGTAGCCTGGGGACAACAAATACTTTCTCGGTTTTTAATTCCTTTATCTGTTTTAGATGTTTAAGTGCCAGAAGAGGGTCTTAAAACAAAACGAACGACTTTACGTTCAGGTCCTGCTGTTACAATCTCCACTTAACCTTTGATCCGTACACTTGTGTATCGACCAATTGCGTATGCAGTATAAAAATACAAAGAAAACCACACAAAACTAATACTGTACTAATATGGTAGTGGCTATTCCAAAGGAACACAATACAAACAACATTAGAATCCCACCAACCCTGGACCTTATACATAGCAGCGAAAAATGTAAGTGAATACATCTTATCTAAGAGGTCTATTACTTTTTAGTACACACGTGCTTAACTTCCGAGACTAAACATTCACGTTACACTGTTACATGCACAATCAGTCATGATACAATAGAGTTAGACAAAAGGTACAGCTGGGCACAACTTTTACACGATATTGCCTGGTAGTTAAATTACAGGAAGACTGACCTACTTGGCCGGTGAGGAACTTTGCAAGCCATGCTATCCAGCGTCGAGATCTTTACTCGTGAAAATCTAAAGCATCCACATGCAAAACATGTCAAATTACTGACATTCCCAATTCGCCAACAAGCATAAACGAATTCACATGGATATTGTAAATTAATGCTCACCTTTCCTCATCATGCTCAGAGCCCCTGGGGGAACTCGTTTCCAGAGAAAGCCAAATGGTCTGCCCACTATCCCGGGCGTGCATAATGACATCACCACCTCCCCTTAAAGGCACAGACAACTATTCTAGCACTATCCAGATGGGTGCCTGAGTACACTTTTTAACGATAATGAATAGCATTCGATGGTCACCCGGTTACACATACCTCTGTCTAAAAGCCTTGTAAATTTCATAAAACTGCCCGCTTCCACTGCTAACCTATTCCAAGCATCTATCACACTCTGGGTAAAAAAAACTTTCCCTTCACTTCATCTGTAACCTTCTCCCCTCTTACCTTGTGGATGTTCCCACTCATGCATGCCGACGTGTGCATTTACATTCTCATTATGTGAGGAAGGACGGGTATATGACAAAGCAAAATTGCTGTCAGTGGGATGAGTTGAACAGTGGCATGGGATCAAAGTCTAAAAGGGTGATGAATACAGGACTGAAGGTGCTATATTTGAGTGCTTGTGGTATATGGTGTAAGGAAGATGATCTTGTAGTACAGTTAGAGATTGGCAGGGATGAGGTGTTGTGGGCATCACTGTGTGTTGGCTAAAAGAAGATCATAGTTGGGAGCTTAACATCCAAGGACACACATTGGTTCAAAAGGACAGGCGGGTAGGCAAAGGAGGTGGAGTGGGTGTTTGTAACATGTGAAATCAAATCCTTAGAAAGAGGTGACATAGGACTTGAAGATGTAGAATCCTTGTGGGTAGAGTTGAGAAGCTGAGAGTGTAAAAAGTAACCAGGACGTGGGGTACAAATTACAATGGGAGATGGAAAAGAATGTAAAAAAGGCAGTGTGATGATAGTCATGGTGGATTTTGGTATGCAGATAGATTTGGAAAGTAAGGTTGGTACTGGATCCCAAGAGATGGAACTTGTATTATGCCAGTAACATACCTGTTTACTGCAGCTTGCAACTGAGCACACTTGGGGAAAGGCAATTCTGGATTTGGTGTTGTGTAATGAACCGGATTTGATTAGAGAGCTTAAGGTGAAGGAATCCTTAGGAGACAATGATCTTAATATGATAGAATTCACCCTGCATTTTGAGAGAAGATAAAATCAGATGTATCAGTATTATAATGAGTAAAGGGAGTTACAGAGGCATGAGAGTGGAGCTGGCCAAAATTGATTGGAAGGGGACAGTGGCAAGAATGATGGTAGAACAGAAATGGCTGGATTTTCCAGGAGCATTTTGGAAGGCACAGGATAGATGCATCCCAAGGATGAAGATGTACTCTATAGGGAGATGATGCAGCTGTGGCTGAGCAGGGAAGTCAAAGATAGCATAAAAGCAAAAGGAAGGGCATATAATATAGAAAAAATTAGTGGGAAGAAGGATTGGGAAGCTTTTAAAAAGCAACAGAAGACAAATAAGAAAAACCATAAGGAGGGAGAAGCTTGTGTATGAATGTAAGCTAGCCAGTAATATCAAAGTGGATATGAAACATTTTTTGGATATAATAAGAGTAAAACAGTGGTGAAAGCTGAAAAAAAATAAGAAAAAGACAGAAGGAAAGAAAAAATGAAGTATGAGGTAAGCTATCCAAAAATATCAAAGAGGATACCAAGTTTTTTTCAGATATACAAAGAGTAAGAGAAGTGAGAACAGATATTGGACTGCTGGGAAGTGACGCTGATGCAGCTGTAATGGGGGGGGGGGCGGAACAAAGAAAAAGCAGACAAACTTAGTAAGAATTATGCATTAGACTTCACTATGGCAAACACTAGCAATATGCCAGAAATTTGAGAGTATTGGGGCTAAGATGAATATAGTTCTAGCTATTACTAAGGGGAAGTTGCCTGAGAAGCTGAAAGGTACGAATGTTGATAAATCACCTGGACTAAATGGTCCATACCCCAGGGTTCTGAAAGAGGTGGCTGAAGAGATTGTGGAGGCATTAGTAATGATCTTTCAAGAATCACTGGATTCTGTAATGGTTTCAGAGGACTGGAAAATTGCAAATGCCAGTTCTGTCTTTAAAAATGGAGGGAGGCAGAAGAAAGGAGAATATAGACCAGTTAGCCCGACTTCACTGGTTGGGAAGATGTTGGAGTCCATTATTAAGGATGCAGGTTTTGGGGTACTTGAAGGCACATGGGTAAAGTAGGCCAAAGTCAGCATGGTTTCATTAAGGGGAAACCTTGCCTGACAAATCTGTTCAAATTCTTTAAGGAAATTACAGGCAGGATGGACAAAGGAGAGTGCATGTTGTATACTTGGATTTTCAGAAGGCCGATGACAAGCTGCTGCACATGAAGCTACTTAACAAGATAAGATATTTCAGGAAGGATACTAGCATGGATAGAAGATTAGATGACTGGCAGGAAGCAAAGAGTGGGAATAAAGGGCACCTTTTCTGGAAGGCTGCTGGTGATTTGTGGTATTCAGCAGTGGATGGTGTGGGACTGCTCTTTTTCATGTTATATGCCGAAGATTTAAATGATGGAATTGATGGCCAAGCTTTCCAGACAGTATAAAAACATAAAATATAGGAGCAGAATTAGGTTGCTCGAACCATCGAGTCTGCTCCGCCTGATGGCTAATTTATATTCCCTCCCAACCCTATTCTCCTGTTTTCTCCTTGTAACCTTTGACACCCTTACTAATCAAGAACCTATCACCCTCTGCTTAAATATATCCAATGACTTGGCCTCCGCAGCTGTCTGGGGCAATGAATTCCACAGATTCACCACCCTCTGGCTAAAGAAATTCCTCCTCATCTCTGGTCTAAAGAGATGTCCCTCTATTCTCAGGCTGTGCCCTCTGGTCCTCGAGTCCCTCACTGACGTACATTGAGATAGAACAAAATGAAAGCAATAACAGTGTACAGGCTTTTCTGACTGGCTTTATTTGTCATATTAATATCAAAATGCATTGTTTGTGTTAAATCAAATCAGCAAGGATTGTACGGGACAGCCCAATAGCGTCGCCACGATTTCGGCATGAACATAGTACGCAAATAACTCACTGACCTTAACTGTATGACTTTGAAATGGGGGAGGAAATTGAAGCAGCCAGAGGAAAAGCATATGGTCACAGGGAGAATGTAAAAACTCGTTACAGACAGCGGCAGGAATTGAACCCCGAACTTATTACTGGCGCTGTAAAAATTCACGTTTGCCGCAGGGAGAATGCATTACAGGTACAAATAAAATGCGAGTGTGATGACGTACTTCTGAAGATCAGGAACAGCTTGGTAGCCTGGTGGTTAGCGCAATGCTCCATAGTACCAGCCACACGGGTTCACTTCCTGCCGCCGCCTGTAAGGAGCATGTGCAGTACACTCTCCTCCGGGTGCTCTGGTTTCCCCACCGTCCAAGAACGCACTGGCTGGCAGTTCATCATAAATTGTCCCTTGATTAGGGTAGGATTAAGTCAGAAGACCGCTAAGGGAGTGCAACTCGAGGGGCTAGAAGGGCCTATTCTGCACTGTACCTCAATAAATAAATATATTTTTGTATATGAGAGGTCTGCTGAAGACAGCAGCAGGATAGAAGCTCTCTTTGAGCCTCTCAGCTTTCGTACGGGTGTGTTCTTTGGTTACATTGACTGCTTTACTGAGGTTCCAAGGTGTAAGCAATTGGTGACATCACTGTTGATGGGCAGCAGGGTTCCCCTTGAACTGTTGCCTGATACCCCTGGAGACAGGGAGTGATATCACCAAAAGCCATCCCAGCTTGGCAGATCTCACCATCCCCAAAATTGCCCCCCTGGCTGCTGTTAGCTGAACAATGTTAATGATATAAGCAGAAGACAGGAACACTACATCATTGCTGTTATTAACCTGCAATCTTTATTTATTTGACTTGAATCTCAAAGCAATTGCAATCAAACTGATTTTACTTGCAAATGCCGCTAACTGATAAGACGCGCTTTTAATTGGTTCTTTAGTCGAGAATCGAAATCATCAATTAATGAAAGAATTATCACTGCACTAACGAGGCTCATTTCATTAACAACACATCACATTATATTGTGTACATGGTGTGGACGTTGACACCAACCCAATTAGAAATGTGTAAGCCATGAGATATGCTTTGTTCACCTATTAGCTGTCTGTTATGGATTACACCTGTGGTCAATTGAGATTTATTGATATGACAATGGATTTTGCTCTTAGTATCCTGCCAGGATACTGAACTGTCAATGAACAGGGGACTGAAAACAAGGATATAATGCTAAAGCTTTATAAGGCATTGTGAGAAGTTTTGGGCCCTTTATCTAAGAAAGGATGTGCTGGCATTGGAGAGGGCCCAGAAAACGTTCACAGGAATAATCCTGGGAATGAAAAGGTTAAAGTATGAGGAGCATTTGCCGACTCTGGGCCTACATTCACCGGAGTTTAGAAGAATGGTGGGGAGATCTCATTGAAACCCATCAAATCTTGGAAGGCCTAGATACAGTAAACGTGGAGGGGGCTGTTTCCAATAGTGGGGGAGTCTAGGATCAGAGGGTACAGTCTGAGGCTACAAACCTCAGAATAGAGGGATGTCCCTTTAGAACATAGATGAGGAGGAAATTCTACGGCCAGATAATTCAAAGCCATTGACGGCTGTGGAGGTCAAATTATTGGGTGTATTTAAAAACCAGAGGCTGATAGGTTCTTGATTAGTAACAGTATCAAACATTGCAGGGAGATGGCAAGAGAATGGAGTTGGAAAGGATAATAAATTAGCCATGATGGAATGGTGGAGCAGACTTGATAGGCCGAATGGCCTAATTCTGCTCCTATATCTAATACTTACACTTCATAACAAAACTGATGCATTCTGCTAGGCCAGAAGCTCCAGTCCTCTAACTGCAGACATAAACACGCTTGACAAATTACCATGTAAGTTGATGACTGAAACGCAATTTATTCTTGGTTTTATCTTTTTTCAAAAAGCTGACGTAAAATGTTTACGAATACTGCAATCATGAAATGTTGTATAATTTGCATGAATATATTTGCGGCAAAATAGCAGTTTGAAAAGAGCATACAATTATCAGGGTAAAACAGCTTATTAGATTGGAGAATCATGAAGTCAGGGAGACACACAGCCCGGAAACAAGCCCGTTGGAATAATTTGTCTGCCTGAGCTAGTCCCATTTTGCAGGCATTTTACCCTCATTTCTCTAAACTTTTCCTATTATTCTTGCTGTCCAAATGTCTTGGACACATTTACAGCTTTCTCTGCCAGTTTGTTCTAAATACCCACCATCTACTGTGTGAAAAACCTGCATTAAATCTTACCCCCCTCACCTTAAATGTATGCCCTGTAAATTTAGACTCCATTGCTCTGGAGAGAAGACTGTGACACTTCACCTTATCCATTCCCCTTATAGTTTCACTTGCTTCAATAAGATAATACTCAGTCTCCTACACTCTGCGAAAACCAGTTCAGCCTATCGAATCGCCCATTATAACTTGCGACCCACAGTCCTGGTAACACCCTCATGAATCTTTTCTGCTTAATCTCATCCTTGGGGCAGATGGAGATCATCAGCTGTGGTTGGCAGATCACCCAGGAGAAAAAAAACCTCTGATCTCAAGCCTCTGCTGCCCTGTGGCCATACCAACTCCAGGGGGAAGGCTGCGGGAGTAAACCCCAAAGGAAAAATCCGGAGCTGGAGTCCCTAAGGTTGAGTTCAATACTGACTGTGACATGGCTGGTACCAAACTGTATTGGCCTCTGCTGTTCCTTTCGGTTCATCGGATGTGTGGAGAGGGGGAGCTTGCTACATGTGAAACAGCTTACCCTCCAAATTGTACTGCCTAGGCTTGCATATCTAGACAGCAAGGATGCAACATCCATGGCTGACCCTGACAATGGAGGCCTCATTCTCTCACATCTTTCCAATAGCTAATTGACCAGAACTGAACACAATACTCCAAGTATGGCATCACTAACTTCTTGTAGAATTGTAAAATGATGCCTCACTCTCATACACAAATAAAGGCAAGCATACAAAATGTCTCCTCACCACCCTGCTTACCTGTGTCGCCACATTTAGGGAACTACTGTATGCATTTCATTAGAGATTCAGCACAGCAACAGGTCCTTCCCTTCCAACGAGCCTGCATGGCCCAAGTACGCCCATGTGGCCAATTAACCTACCAACACTTACGTCTTTAGAATGTGGGAGATCAGAGCACCCAGAGGAAACCGATGTGGTCATGGGGAGAACGTACGAAGTCCTGACTGACAGTGGCAGAATTGAACCCGGGTCACTGGTGATGTAATTGTGTTACCCTAACGGCTACACTACAATGCTGCTTCCTTTTTCAGAACCCAATAGGGTAGAGCTGTACTTCTCAATCTCAAATTCAAAGTTAAATGTTCATAGTATATTAATGATTTAATTTAGCGATACAGCTTGGAGTAGGCCTATCTGGCCCTTTGAGCCTTGCCATCCCAACAACCACCCCGACAAACCTGATTAACCCTAACCTAATCACGAGACAATTTACCAGTTAACCTACCTGGTGTATCTTTGGACCGTGAGAAGAAACCGGAGGACCGGGGAAAAACCCATGCGTTCTATGGGAAGGACATAGGGAGACTCCTTACAGAATGGTGCTGGGAATGAACTCTGAACTTCAAAATGCTCCAAACTTTAATAGTGTGTGCTAACCGCCATGCTACAATGGCGTACTTGATACATTAATATTAATAATAAACTTATATTAAATTTTAACAGTGTATTATCAAAATACATATATATGTCACCTGATACTACCTTGAGATTCATTTTCTTGTAGGCATTTTGAGGAAAAATAAAGTAAAATGGAACTTATGAAAAACTCTGCAGAAACAAAGACAGACGAACTCTCCAGAGCCCTGCCACTTACAATGCAAGTTCTACCCTGTTTTGAGTTACCAAAATGCACATGTTGCATTTATCTGAATTAAGTGTAAAACATTCACTCCCTGGCACCTCTGGGAACGTGTGTCCCGTCAACAATGGGCTCTGAGGTTGGTAGCTACCTGCCCAAGTTGCTCCGATAACACCTCCCATATCCAGGACTTCCACAGCAAGGAAGAGTAAGTGGACCATTGCCTGTGGGTTCCCCTCCAATTTCCAAGTCCTCTTATAATCGTTTTTACACAGAGAGTGGTGGCTACATGGAGCACCCTGTGGTGGCAGAGGCAGATACTTTGGACTCTTGGGTAGGCACATGGATGAAAGAAAAATGGAAGGCTAGGTGGGAAGGGTTAGATTGATGTTGGAGCAGGTTAAAAAGTTGGCACAACACCATGGGCCAAAGATATGTCCAATGTCCTAAATTACACACCACACTGTTCTCAGTGTATACTGATGAGTTCTACAGCAAGGCAGAGGGACTGAGAAAAGTTTAGAGGCGATGTCAAGAGTAGCTTTTTTACACATGGAACGTGCTTCCTGGGGTGGTGGTTGAAGCAGGTACATTAGGGACATTTAAGAAACTCTTAGATAGGTACATGGACATAGAAAACTGGGGGGCTTTGCTGGACCAAATGGTTAGATTGAACAAGATGGATTAAAAGGTTGACACTGGTCAGGCCGCACTTGGAGTATTGCCAATAGTTTTGAACCTCATATCTCAGAAAGGATGTGCTGTCATTGGAGAGACCCCAGAAGAGGTTCAAGTAGATGATTCTGGGAATGAAGGGGTTAACATATGAGGAGCATATGACAGTTTTGGGCCTGTGCTCACAGAAATTTAGAAGAATGTGGGGGAATCTCATTGAAACCTACCGAATGTTGAAAGGACTACCCAGGGTGGATGTGGAGAGAAGGTTTCCTATGGTGGGGGTTTCCAGAACTAGAGGGCACAACTTCAAAAATTGAGGGGCAACCTTCTAGGAGAGGTAAGGAGGATTTTTTGCTTAGCCAGAGAGTAGTGAATCTGTGGAATGCTCTGCCACAGACTGTGGTGGAGGTCAAATCTGTGGGTGTAATGATGGCGTAAGCTGATAATTTCCTGATTGGTCAGGACATCAAAGAATAAGGTGAGAAGGCAGGTGTATGGGGCTGAGTGGAATCTGGGATCAGCCATGATGAAATAGCAGAACATGGGTTTTTATGGCCTAATTCTGCTCCGATGTCTTATGAACTCAATGTTGTGGGCTGAAGGGCCTGTACGGTGCTGCATAGTTCTATGTCCGATGTTCTAATTCACACCACTGACCCGACTAGACCAGCTGTTACCATTCCTTCAACATTAGGTCTTTTACATCAATAACTTCTCCTTCACCAGTTCAAGAAAGTGACTCACTGCCACCTTCTAAAGGTGGTGATTAGACAGAGGCAGTAATTGTGATTAACAGATGAAGTTACAAATTACTTGGTAGATTGGTTTATTATTGTCACGTGTGCTAAAGTACAGCAAAAAAACTTAGATTTTTACAGATCATTCAATCACATCATCATATTGAGGCAGTACAAGGGAAGGCAAAAACAATATGTAAAATATAGTATTAATATTAAGATTGGATTGGTTTATCATTGTCACATATACCAGGCTGCAGTGAAAAATGTTGTTTTACATACCATCCAAATAGAACATTCCATCCCACCAGTGCATCGAGGTAGGACAAGGTCAAACAATGACAATATGCAGAATGTAGACTTAATATTTATACTGGAATTCATTTATTATTGTCACATGTACCAAGGTACAGTAAAAACCTTGTCTACATACCGTTCATAAAGATCAAATCATTACACAGTGCATTGAGACAGAACAAGGCAAAACAATAATAGTGCAGAATAAAATTTAAAAGCTACAGAGTGCAGTGTAGGTTAATAAGAACTGTGAGATCACAATGAGGTAGGTTGTGAGGTCAAGAGTCCATTTTATCATACTAGGGGACTACTCAATGGTCTTATGTCAGTGGGATAAGAAGCTGTCCTCAAGCCTGGCTTTTGTATCAGTCATTCCATTGCCAGCACATCCCTTCTTCGATATGTATACTAAAACAACTCACAGTTCTCCAAATGCGGTCTGATAAATGCCATATAAAGCCTCAGCATTACCTCCTTGCTTTTCTATTCTAGTACTCTTGAAATGAATGCTAACTGGACATTTGCCTTCCTTACCTGGAGCTCTGAGGAGGTCTTAACCTGGAACCATTGGAGGAAATCCAGAGGAGGTTTACCAGAATGATCCCAGGAATGAAAGGGTTAATGCATGAGGCGAGCTCGATGACTCTGGGCCTGTGTTCACCGTAGATAAGAAGAATGAGGAGGATCTCATTGAAACCTACTGATGATTGAAGGTCTTTAATAGAGAACGTGGAGAGAATGTTTCCAAAAGTCTAGGACCAAAGGGCACAGACTCAGAATAGAAGGACGTCCCTTTAGAACAGAGAGGAGGAATTTCTATAGTCAGGGGATGGTGAGTATGTGGAATTCATTGCCACAGATGACTGTGGAGACCAGGTCATTGGGTATATGTAAAGCAGAAGTTTATAGGTTCTTGATTAGTAAGCATGTCAAAGCTTATGGGGAGAAGGCAGAAGAATGGGGTTGAGAGGGATAATAAATCAGTCATGAAGGAATGGCAGAGCAGATTTGATGGGCTGAATAGCCTATTTCTCTTCATATATATATATCTTATGGTCCAAGAGGACAGCAAGACATTCAAGTTTTTTTTTAAAGGCACAGCGAGAAACTGTTGAGTGAAAAACAGCACAGCACATGCTTCGTCAGGAAGGGACAGACAAGGTTAATTAAAAAAAAGTTAGGAAACAGACTAAATTCATGGGCTCATAAACAGTGATAACAATAATAAAAACACAGAAATGGCTGGCTATGTTGGACAGATAGATGTATTGGATTGCTCTACAGATATCAGGCTCATGTATACTGAGATAATTGAGCAGTATTTTGAAGCAAATGAAATAGCCAATGAGAAGTGAGTGCCTGTTTTACTGAGTACATTGGATTGAAAGACATACAGCTTGCTTGGAAGTTTAACTGCTCCAACCAACCAGCCAAAATAAGCTTTGCTGACATAGTTGAAGTAATGCAGAGATATTTAGAACTGAAAACATTGTTGACTGCTGAATGCTTTAGGTTTCCTTAGTGAAATTAAAAAGAACAGGAATCCATTTCAGCTTATGTGGCTGAATTGAAGAGATTGTCTGAGCATTGTCAGTTCAACGATGGTCTAATGATGCACTGAGAGATCACTTGGTTTGTGGAATCTTACAAGAAAGCATTCAAAAATGGCTTCTAACTGAAGCACAATTCACATTTTAAAAGAGCAGATTAAATAGCTGTATTAATGGAAAGAGCAGACAGAGATGCAATTGAGTTGCAGTCTGGAACTAAAGTGAGTGTGAACAAAATTGTACTGTCTAAACAGGAACCAGTCTGGCAGGACAAATTGTGTTACTGTTGTGGCAGGGGCTCTTATACACCAGACCAATGCAGATTTAAAGGCAAAACTTACAGAAGATACAACAGAGTAGGACACATACAAAGAGCACGTTGGACTGACAAGCATAAATGGGCTGCACAGGGAAGAGAAAAGATTTAAAGTCAAATTGCCATTGCTGAAAGAACATTACTAATCTGCATGCTGTTGATGAAAGATTTGATTCGATGATGAGAATGACACAGGACTGAGTAGCCTTGCAATTTACATGTGAAAACTAACCATAGACAAGCAATATGGCTTACACCAGAAGTGAAAGACAAATTAATTAAAATAGAATTGGACACTGGCTCAGCTATTTTAGTCATACCACAAAATACATTTGGATGGCATTTCAAAGATACTGAAGATAGCGAACTGAAGCCTGCAGATATCCAACTAAGAACTTAATGGGAGCAACGATAACTCCTGAGGGAATGATATTTATAACAACGAAGTATGACAATCAACAAGTCAGATTGGACTTTTGTGTGGTAAAACAGGAGGGCCAGCATTGTGGGGTCGTGATTGGCTGAGACAACTACAACCTGATTGGAAGTCCACCCACCATTTGCATGCCTCACCCCCTGCAATAAAGTCAACGGAAAGAGAATTGAGAGAGGTTACTGGATGGTGTAACAGCAGTGCTCAAGGATGGTTCTGGAAAACTCAATCGCATAAAGGTAAAACAGTGTTAAAGGAAAATGCCATACCCAAGTTGTATAAAGCCCATCCGGACCGTCTGATAAAGTAACCAGTGAATTAGATCACAGGGAGGCTGAAGGAATTATTTCCAAGGTTGAGTGTAGCCCATGGACAACACCAGTGGTCCCAGCAACCAAGAGGAATGGGTCTGTCAGAATCTGTGGTGATTTTAAGGTCACCATCAACCCAGTACTGAAAATAGATCAATAGCCCCTGCCCAGGATAGATGATATCTTTGCAAACCTTTCTGGAGGGAAATATTTCAGCAAAGTGGACTTAGCTGAATCCTACCTACAGATGGCATTGGAAGAAGTGCCCGAAGTGTTTCTCACCATAAACACTCGAAGGGCTTTACTGCCATAGTAGGCTTATTTTTGGAGTGGCATCTGCACCTGCACCCTGGTGGAAAGCCAGGGATCTTCTAAATAATTAAAACAAATTCTTAAAGGAAGTGTGTTAGTCACTAACTTGAACGCATTAATCTGTAGGAAGGACCTGCAATAGACACAATTTTGCGATGGATAACGTTACAATGTCGAAAGTCACTGTCTGCAAGTTTGTAACAATTTCTGTAGCTCAAATGTTGCTGGATTAAACACCAATCTTCCATTGCTGTGAACACAAGATTAGTCAGAAAAATAACTTCTGGCAATTTCTTCCCCTTTCCCTTCTCTGTCTTTTTTCCATTCCCCATTCTGGGTCTCCTCGTACCCCTTCCATTGTCCTCTCCAGCCTATCGCCACTTACTCCCTTTTATCCCATGGCCAAGTATCCTCTTCTATCAGTGTCCACTTCTTAGTCATCCCTTTACCTTTTCTGCCTATCACCTCCCAGCTTCTTATTTCATCCACCATTTCCCCCACCCAACACCTTGCCCCTCACCTGGTCTCATCTATCACCTGCCTGCTTGTACTCCTTCATCTCCCCCCTACATTCGCATTCTGGTTTCTTCTCCCACCTTTCCACTCAGGGTGAAGGGCCTCGATCTGAAAAGTTGACTGTTTATTCCCCCCTACCCCCTGGCCCTCTGAGTGCCTCCTTCATTTTGTGTCTGTTGGTCTGGATTTCCAGAATCTGCAGAATTTCTTGTGATCGTGATTAGTCAGCAACTGGGTAATGGCAACGTTCCAGCCAGGCTTTACTCTCGACTTCACAGAAGAAATCAACTTTGGAAAACGCAGCATTAAAATTTCCTAAATGACTCTTGAAACAAAACAGCGTGCTTAGCTTAGAATTAAAAAAAATCTTAATGAAAAGTAACGAGTGAGAAATAAACAAAACTTTCTATTGAGTTTCATGCTTAAAATACAAGATCTTTCCTTGAAAATTAGGTGGTTTGCAATGAAGGAGATGTAACCCAATTGCTTAATTGTTTTCATAGAAACTGCACTTCCCAAAAAAGCAGGCAAGGGGCGGTGGTGGTGGGGGTGGGGGGGGGGTGGGTTGGAATCGACAGTCTCTTGGTTCTCATTAGAGAAAAGAATTTCACTTCTATAGTGTGCATTAGAATAGATTCCCAGATCTAATTGAAACACTCAGCTATTAACTCTTCTTTAATTAGCTCTCTCTCCACTTTATCACAGTGTAATCACATGTATTAAGCTGTGTTTTTGCTATAAAATGAATAATCATTGTGACTATTGGGCAATGTAAGAGTTTTTTAAAAAAAACAATAATCTCTGAGCTGAAGCCTTTTATTCAGCCCTGGAACTGATCGACTGAGCAAGGCATGTCCTTGCCATTCTCCCCCAGGATCCAAACTCCTTTGGGACTACATTGCAGCTGCTAAAACAATGAGCCACATATTGTGTAAAAACAGCCAGCGTATTCCCGGCAATCACACACATAACCAGTGCTTTTCAGTAAAACCTAAAAATGCGATGAGAGTTCTTTCATATTACGTTGCCAATGTGCATAATTAGCTAAAGTTAATTTGTCAGAGTTCTTTCCATCACGGGCCCCATTTATTCCTCATTTTTATAATAATGCCCCCATTTACATAGTGACAAGGCATTCCATGCACTTTATAGAAATGTTATCAAGCAATGTGTCACAATATTGGGAGTGAGGAAAGGGGCTTGTTTTGATGTGGTTTATTGTGCTTTGTGTTGTTCTTCTGAACATTGTGGGAATGTTATGATGCTGCTGGAATGAGCTGCACCAATTGCGAGCTCCCCCTGCACATCCTCAGCGCAAGTAACCCATTTCTCAGCATCTTTTCAATGTACTTGTGATAAATAAATCTGGATCAAAAAATGGAACTGATACATTGTCAAATTAAGTCAGTAAATTGGTTTATTATTTTCACATGTGCCCAGGTACAGTATACAATTTTGTTTTGCCCGCCATCCAAGCAGATCATTTCATCACGTCAGTACAACGTGGTAGTTTAAAGCAAAAACGATAGCAGAGTTTTTATTTTATTTAGAGAGATGCAGCATGGTAACAGGCCCTCCTGGCCCAAAGAGACCACACTGCCCATTAACACTCCCCCGTGGTCACAGGGAGAACGTACAAACTGCTTACAGGCAGCAGCGGGAATTAAATCCTGGTTGCAGGGACTATTAGCATTATGCTAACTGTTACACTACTGTCCCACCCCTCGTTAAAGCGTTACAGTTACAAGAATGTGCAGCGTAGGCAGAGAATTAGATACAAGGCCATAATGAGGTAGACTGTGAGGTCGACAAGAGTCTTTCTTATTGTAAGGCAAACACGAGGAGATCTGCAGATGCTGGAAATTCAAACAACACAGACAAAATGCTGGTGGAACACAGCAGGCCAGGCAGCATCTATAAGGAGAAGCGCTGTCAACTTTTGGCCTGAGACCATTCGTCAGGACTAACTGAAAGGAAAGATAGTAAGAGATTTGAAAGTAGGAGGGGGAGAGGAAAATGCAAAATAGGGACACAATGCTGGAAGAACTCAGCAGGCCAGGCAGCATCCGTGAGAAAAGAGTAGCCAACGTTTTGGGTCAAGACCCTTCATCAGGAACGGGGTCCCCATTCCTGACGAAGGGTCTCGGCCCGAAATGTTGGCTACTCTTTTCTCACGGATGCTGCTTGGCCTGCTGAGTTCTTCCAGTGTTTTGTACGTATTCTTTGATCCACAGCATCTGCAGTTGTATTTTTGTGTGAAAATGCAAAATGATAGGAGAAGACCGGAGGGGGTGGGGTGAAGCTGAGAGCCAGACAGGTGATTGGCAAAAGGGATACAGAGCTAGAAAAGAGAAAAGTGTTCAGCGAAACGGTCTCCCAGTCTGCGTCGGGTCTCACCAATATATAAAACCATTCAGGGCCCCAGACAGTCTTTCCAGGTGAGGCGACACTTCACTTGTGAGTCGGCTGGTGTGGTATACTGTGTCCGGTGCTCCCGGTGTGGCCTTTTATATATCGCTGAACACCTACACTCTGTCTGCCAGAGAAAGCAGGATCTCAAAGTGGCCACACATTTTAATTCCATGTCCCATTCCCATTCTGATATGTCTATCCATGGCCTCCTCTACTGTCAAGATGAAGCCACACTCAGGTTGGAGGAACAACACCTTATATACTGGCTGGGTAGCCTCCAACCTGATGGCATGAACATCGACTTCTCGAACTTCCGTTAATACCCCTCCCCTTCTTACCCCATCCCTGATATATTTAGTTTTTTTTCTCTCTGCCCATCACTCTTCCTGTTCTCCATCTCCCTCTGGTGCTCCCCTCCCCCTTTCTTTCTCCCGAGGCCACCTGTCCCATGATCCTTTCCTTTCTCCAGCTGTGTTCCCTTTTTGCCAATCACCTGTCTGGCTCTCAGCTTCACCCCACCCCCTCTGGTCTTCAATCATTTCACATATTCCTCTCCCCGTCCTACTTTCAAATCTCTTACTGTCCTTCCTTTCAGTCAGTCCTGACGAAGGGTCTCGGCCCAAAACGTTGACAGTGCTTCTCCCTATAGATGCTGCCTGGCCTGCTGCGTTCCACCAGCATTTTGTGTGTGTTGTTTTCTTATTGTACTTGGGGACAACTCAATAGTCTTATAAAGCTGCCCTTAATGTGTTTTCAGAGTTTTGCATCTCTTGCCAGATGTGTGGGGGGGGGGGGGGGTGGGTGTTGGGGAAGAGAGGGTATCTGGGCTGGGTGGGGCCTTTTGTTGCATTGGCTGCTTTACTGAACCAGTGAGAAATGTGGACAGTGTCCTCAGGAGGGAGGATGGTTTCACGATGTGCTGAGCTGATCTCGGCGACAACTTTAGGGTGGGTGGGTTGGATCGAGAGGCTCTTCCTGATTGTCCTCCAGGAGTAAATGAAGGTGGGGTCATTCCCAGAGCTTGGCGCCTTGGTAACAGTAGAGCACAGTACAGGCTCTTGTAACGTTGAATCAGGGTCACAGGTCTGGCAAGTGAGCCTGAAAACACTGACTGTGAATAAGTATATTAATCATTTATTTACAAACAGTTAAAAATTCGACCAAAAATTCATGTTCACTAAGTTACAGAAACTCCAAAGCTGAATATTCAGCAGACGTACGTTCAACAAACACGCTTAGTTAAAAGCATGCACAAAGCATCCCTTCTCAATGATTATGTGCACCACTTGTGTCAGACAAAGGAACAGAGAGCAAACCTCTTGCTCGTGCTATTTTGTACCCGGGATATCTGAAACTGCACACCAGACAGCTAAGCAATGGGAAAAGCAGTTGCTTCTAAACCAAGCAATCACGAGAAAGCAACATTTGATAGGCAGAATAGGCCACACCCCCACAGGAGACCCCACCCCTCTAAAGTTGCACATGCGATGATCCAACCCTCAGACTACTGTGACTCTCGTGAACTCCCTCAGTTAAATATAAAACACAAGAGTACTCCAAACCCAACAGTCACCCCCCAGTACACTATAGTAGTCCACCAGCCTCCCTGTGCCCCAAAGTGCCCCCAGCCCCACCCTGGAGTGTAATAGCTAATGAGCTGGTCCCCCACTTGATTTTACACACCGACTCTCAGATGTGACCAATGCCAGGTGAGTAATGTTGCCTGACCTGTCAGGAACGTAGGTGCAGCAGTCCTGAACAATAACCGTACAACTGCCACCTTCCTTTGTGAGCAGGTGATGCAAGTTCTCGGGACAGGCTGGATGCACCATGCTGAGAAACGCTATAATTCAAAGCCTTCCTTCCTTTGTATTTGCCCTCTTGCCACCTGCAAGGTGCTCATACAGGGCACAAAGGGCTGGGATAACTACAGCACCACATATCAACTGCACCACCCTGTGGGGAGCACAGGTCGCCGAGGAACTGCGTATCCAGTCATTGCAATTCAGCATCCAACAAGTGCCTACCTTTACCAACACCATCTAGCATCGACACGGGCGTCCCAGGATACTGTTCCTGCTCACACTTGCTGTCCACCTTGTACCTGTACGCAACATACCCACTACACTCATACTCTGTCAGGTGGGGAAGTCACTGAAAGAGTTAGGATCTTCAAATTAAGCAAATGGCACGTTAAGGAAATACCAGCCGTTAAAGTATTACCCCACAGGGGTTGTTAAGGCTCATGTTCTTAAAGCCGTTACCATACTCTGGGTCAAAGTTGGCTGGAATAGACAACTCCCTCACAGCCCTCCAAAAATATAATGCCAAAACTCGAAAAGCCAGGTCATTTCCCCAACAGTCATTTCCTTTTTCGTCAAATGGATCAATTTCAGTGGCATCCCTTCTGCAATACAGTAAGGAGTCCTCATACAAATTCAGCAATCAGTCCCGTTGGTCCAGACTGCAAATTCAAATGCCATCTCCAAAAATGTATCACGGGATCTCCTACAAGTCAGCATCCACCACTTTGCCATTCTGTAATGCAGAGAGATACAAATGCACTTGCTACTGCTTCATCACTGAGTATTTAGAAAGCACAAAAAACATCATAACTACTAGAATTGCACCCAAAATGCTCATGTCCCTCTGAAATATGGACATCTCACATCTGGTATAAAGCCGCCACAATTTCTACCCCATCAACTCAAATTTCATATGGCTAGTATGAAATGTGAAACATCCCTAAAACTAATTGCATGGGGAAACAAGTAACGAAGTAACAAACACGTAACTGAGATAGATACATGATATACACACACACACACACACACACACACACACACACACACACACACACACACACACACACACACACACACACGAACAAAGTAACAAATTAGAACATAAAGCACAAAGCCCAGTGTGTACTTCTCTTCCCTAAAGCTTCACATGGAACAGCAAAATCTTAATACAGACAGTTAATTTCCCACAGAGAAATAGTCCATTTATTAGAGAACGACTGAAAAGGAAAATTCAGCTGGGTGGGGCTCACCACATTCTTGGAGTATTTTAAAGGCAAAGTCTTCAAACACCACTCGCACCCAAAAACAAATTGACACCTGTGGCCACGCCACACATTTCTCTGCATTCAAATAATTCACACACTATTTTACAGGGAAGAGGGATGCAGGTCAAATGACCCTTTCCTACAACAATGAGGCATGAATGTGCTAGTCCTCTCCCCGATTCCCACTGCTGCTCAGAGTTAACCAAGGTGCTTTGTAGGAAATCTTGAATGGAATGTGAGGAACCTGGCAGAGGACAAAAGGAGGCCTTATCTGCAGAAGGCTTGAAGAATGACTTCTCCCCCTCAATAACCCCCCTCCCCCCGCCCCCCCTCTTGCTTCCCTGGACAGTACTTCCTCTACAATGCACCTATTTTTCTGCTCCACTGGGACCCCAGCTTTGAGCAACGCTAAAAAAATTTCTTCACGGGATACGTGCGATTCCCCCACTCCCGGTCTGTTTACCCAGCTTCCGTACCTAGCTATGCACACCCCCTTCCACATACCCTGAAACTTGTAATAATTGAATCACCTTACTTGTAGGATGACCAGCAGCTGCTGCTGTAAAAGATTGCGCCGTTCCTTTATTGGAGAAGCCGCTGCCATAACCACATGTCCTATCGTTCCAGAAGTTAATTCAACATTCTCCCATACAAGAGAAAGTCTGCAGATGCTGGAAATCCAAGCAGTACTCACAAAATGCTGGAGGGACTCAGCAGACCGGGCACCATCTATAGAAAAGAGTAAACAGTCAACGTTTCATCAGAGACTCCGCATCTTTTTCTCCAGTCCTGATGAAGGGTCTTGTCCCGAAACACCGACTGTTTACTCTTCACCATTCTCAGGGGGGTTAGCACTATTGCTGTATAATTCTGTGGTAAGAGCCCACTGGCAGAAGACTCCAGTACCCACCACCACCGTGCTCCATTCCACTTGGGGGCCTTAATTTTTATTCAGAAGGAGAATGATACTAAAGTTTAACCGCTGCCATTACCTGATCCAATGGTGATGCATTACGCTTGGGTGAAGCGAGCGCATGCTCAGGGCATTACTGTTGTTGGGACGATGGCTCCATAAAGCACCCATCTCTCTATTAGACTCACTCTGCCATAATATATATATCCTCCCCCTCCCTCTCCGGCCAGCCAGCCAGACATCCCCATCCCCCAGCCCCACAGTAGGATCATCACCCTGCCTCATCATGGCTCAAACCTTCACAGGGTCGGGCTGCCAAACAACTCAACGCGGAGCGTCTAAGCACTGTGGCTTCACTAGCTGACAAGCTATCTCAAAATTCTTATCCTCTGACTTTGCAGTGAGAGTCTGGGCCATCAATGATTCTCTCAGAATAATACAGTGCTGACTGAAGTCCTTGACCTCATTCTTAAGAGGCATCATCATTTTATACTGATCCCTTACAATCTCTGCAAACAGGCGAAAAGCATCCCACCGGCTATCCTTTCTCCTGGGAAAACCTAATGATTTAATTATGGAAATAATGTGGTGAAATCTAACTGATCTGACCAATCTGCTGGCATTCAAAAACCCATCATGAGGTCAGCAAGACTTTCAAAGCCTGTGCTATAAGAACATGAGAAATCATCTGCCCTTCCTGGGACTCTGCATCCATCATCCAAAGGGTGGTGGGGGCAGGGTCTTCTCTTTTAAATGACCTTTTAAAGAGATTCATTTCTGTACAAATAGCCACTTTCTGCTCACAGCGCCAAAACGTAATGTTGAATCAGGTTTGCGGGTCTGGCGAGTGAGACAGAAAATGCTGACTGTGAATCAGTATGTTAATCATTTAGTTACAAACAGTAAAAACTTGACCAAACACTCTTTTCCCAAGTTAGAGAAACTACAAAGCTGAATATTCAACAGATGTCCATTGAACAAGCACTGTGGCAGCTGCAATTACCAGCTACATCATCAACTGGGCATATTTAAGTGCCCTGTAACCAACCATCCTCCTGATAATTTGGTCAATGATGGAGCTGTTGCCTTGCACCACCCTAAGTAGATGGGGCTGGATAATTGGTTTGTGCCATTCTGCTATAGCTAGAGGGGTGTTCTCTGGAGCCGATTCATTTATGCCGTATCTTTTTAAGGAGAGGAATGTTTTCTCTCCCCTGCAATTTACTATGGACTGGCCAGCTTCAAATATAAACCCGCAGTCAGGAGATGAGTGGAGTCACTTGGTTTGAGGAGTATTTTACTATGTTGTATGTATTGTTACCCAGTTCGGTTTAGTTGATTCAAGTTTGGACTCTAGAACAATTCTGTTGAGTTTATAAACATCTTGGGAAAATAAAACCCTATTTTTTTTCCATCTTTACCTGCTCTCCCAGTTTTATGCTATCCTGGTCCTTCACAAGCACAGGCAGAGCATCCCTTCTTAATGGTTATGCACACCACTTGCCTTAAACAAAGGAAGAGAGAGCAAGTGCTATTTTATACCCGGGATATTTGAAACTGGACACCAGGCAGCTAAGCAATGGGAAAAGCAGTTGTTTCTTAACTAAACTATCATGAGAAAGCAACATTTGATAGGCAGGGTAGGCCATGCTCCCCATGGGACAGTCCTTCAGACTACAATGTTGTTTCGACCTTTTAACCTACTCTAAGATCAACCTAACCATTCCCTCCCACAGAGCCTCCATTTTGGAGTTGCCGTTGTGACGATGAGGAAGGTTGGGTGATCAGGTGTCCACCCTATTAACTGTCCAGGAATTTGCAGTCCAAGGGTACAAGGCTGTGATTGACTGATGAGTGGGCAGTGAAGATAGTGGCAATGTGCAATGACTGGATGGGAGAGTGGGCACTAGGTCATGGAGATGTGCAATTCTCACCACTTGTGAGGTGGACTTGAAGGGTCAAACTAAAAAAAAATCAAAGTATACTCAGTCAGCACACCTGTACACCTGCTCATTAATGCAAAAATCTAATCCACCAATCATATGGCAACAATTCAATGTATAAAACCATGCATACATAGTCAAGAGGTTCAGTTGTTGTTCAGACCAAAGATCGGAATGGGGAAATGTGATCTAAGTGACATGAATCATGGAATGATTGTTGATGCCAGGTGGGGAGGTTTGGGCATCTCAGAAATTGCTGATCTCATGCAACTTTCACACACAACTGTTTCCAGAAAATGGCACAATAAGCAAACAAAAAATATCTAGTGAGTGACAGTTCTACAGGTGAAACACCTTATTGATGAGGGAGGTCAGAGGAGGATGGCCAGACTGACTCAAGCTGGCAGGAAGGCTACAGTAACTTAAATTACCGCATGTTACAACAAAGTAGAAGAGCATCTCTGAATATACAATTTTGAAGTGAATGAGCTCCAGCAACAGAAGACCATGAACATACACTTAGTGGGCACTTTATTAAGTACAGAAGGTTCTCTTTTCTTGCAGGCAGTTTCAGGAAAATAAAGAAATACAACAGAATTTATGAAAAACTATTCATAAACAAAGGTGAACAAGCCAATGTATAATGTAAATGAAAATAGTAATTAAATAATCCTGAGAACAGAATTAGTGGAGTCCTTCAAAGTTGAGTCCATAGGTTGTGGCAGTTCAGAGATGAGGTGAAAGAAGTTTCCATGCTGGACTAGAATATAAAAGCAAGGATGTAATGCTGAGGCTTTATAAAGCATTGGTAAGGCCTCACTTGGAGTATTGTGAGCAGCTTTGGGCCCCTCATCTTGGAAAGGATGTGTTGACATTGGAGAGGGTTCAAAGGAGGCTCGTGAAGATGATTCTGTGTTCGAAAGGCTTGTCATTTAAGCGTTTGATGGCTCTTGTCTTCTGCTCACTGAAATTGAGAAAAATGAGGGGGTACCTCGTACCTATCCAATGTTGAAAGACCTTGGTAGAGTGGTAGAGTGGATGTGGAGAGGATGTTTCCTTTGGTAGGAGACTAAGACCAGAGGACACAGCCTCAGAATAGAGGGGTGTCCTTTTAGAATGCAGATGAGGAGGAATTTCTTTAGCTAGAGAGTGGTGATTCTGTCGAGGTCAAGTCATTGGGTATGTTTAAGAAGAAGGTTGATTGACACTTGATTAGTCAAGACATGAAGGGATACAGGGAGAAAGCAAGAAACTGGGCCTGAAAGAGAAAATAGATCAGCCATGATGAAATGACAGAGCAGACTCGATGGGCCAAATGGCTTAATTCTGCTCCTATATCTTATGGTCTTATGGTTCAGGAGCCTGACAGTTGTAGGCTATTAACTGTTCCTGAAGCTGGTGGTGTGGGACCTAAGACTCTTGTACCTCCTTTCTGATTAGCAAGAAGAGAGAATGGTCTGGTTGTTTGGAGTCCTTGATGACGGATTTTGCAAACAATGTTTTTTTCTACTATTTCCTATAAATGCCTGCAAGAAAATGAATTTCAGGGCAGTATATAGTGACATATACATCCTCTGATAATAGATTCACTTTGAACTTTGGACAGAGCAATGTTTTCCCACAATATTTGACGGCAGAAATAAAATAAAACTACATGATAGCTTCCACTAAGAATATCACTTGCAATTCTTATAACTTGAGCTTGTGAAGTGATTCAAATTAAATCTAAAGAGCAAGTTTCTGATCACTTGCACTTCGTAATTTTGCAACTGAAACCTATGATAGGAATTACATATAATTCAATATAAATGCAAATACTTATTTGAGAATCTGGAATGATTGAGAGATATACAATAATAACAGGTGGATCTAAAGTCTTATGAAGATACAAGTTCTAATGCAAGGTTTCAATTGGAAACTTTGATAATTAATTCCTTCCTCCCCCCACCCCATAGATGCTACTTGTCTGACTATGCTTCTCCAGCAGACTGAATGCTATTTCAAACTCTTATGAAGTTTTACTGTTACACTGCAGCAGGGAGCCTCCGATGAACTGAGGAGAACCATCTATTTCAATTGGGCAAACATGATCGACTTCTGGTTAGAGTCTGCCTTTTTCTCACGAACTTATTAAAGTGATTGTCCTAAAAGGGCGAGGGCAAAGTAATGACATGGATTTCGCCTTCACGGAACCTGTCTTGAAAATTTCCAGTTCTAAATAAATGAAAAAAAAACAAAAATGCAAAGCATACTTCAAACACAAGAGATTCTGCAGAGTAACGCACACTCACAAAGTTCTGGAGGAACTCGGCAGGTCAGGAAGCATCTGTGGAGAGTGATGAACACTTTCGAGTTTATTCTTCTCCATAGACGCTGCCTTGTCCTGCTAGTTCCCGGGCATTTTGTGTGCATTACTCTTAACATATTTTAAATATGTTTTAATGCTAGGCTAGAACATTTCAAATTAAAGGAATAAATAGTAAAATAATGATAAAAGACAAATGAAAAGTAATTATCTTACATATATAATTGGGATAAGAAACAAGGATTTCTACCTTCACAGTAATATTCCAAAACACTTTACAAGTGGTAATGCGGTGCCAGTGATGTGCAATCAAACTGGGCTGCACAGCAAGCTCCCACACACATTGTTTTAAGGGAGTGATGGTGATGGAGTCAAAGTCAAAGAAAATTTATTATCAAATTATGTATATGTCACCATATACCACCCCGAGATTATTTTCCTTATTGGCATCTACAGAAAAAGAAAGAAATATAATAGAACCAATGAAAAACTCCATACAAGCAAAGACTGACAAGCAATGAACGTGCAAATACAAAACAAACAATAATAAAAAATAAATACTGAGAACATGAGTTGTAGGGTCCTTGAAAGTGAGTCCATAGGTTATGGGTCAGTTCAGCGTTGAGGTGACTGAAGTTATCCACACTAGTTCAGGAGTCTGATAGTTGTAGGGTAATAACTATTCCTTATCCTGGTGGTGTGGGACCTATGGCTCCTATACTTCCTGCCCAATGGTGGCAGTGAGAAGAGAGCATGCGTGGATGACTAGAAGAGAAACAGAAGTTTCCATTGAAGTCTGTGCATCCACAGAAGTCATAAAAGGGATGCATTTATTCTTCTTTGAAACAGAGCCTCGAAGATTTTGTAGTCATCCGAAGGAGCAGAAAATTTTAGTCACTGACAGAACAGAACACCCCTCAGACTGCATGGTAGCATCAACCCTATCTGTCTTAAATCGCAGTGGTTGGTCTTAAGCCTTGGCAGTGAGAATCTGAATTCTCGGCAGCCTGAGAAAGGAGCATGTTTCAAATGTGCTATCAATGCCAAGGCAAAGTTTTGAATAATTCAGGTAAAGCTGAAACATATGATTTAATATAAATTGAATTTAATATAAATTAAATTAATCGTGGTGGGAAGGTAACGTAGTGATTAGCATAACGCCATTATGGCACCAGCGACCGGGGTTTAATTCCTGCCGCTGTCTTTGAGGAAGTTGTACGTAATCCCCGTGATCACCTGGGTTTCCAAAAATGTACAGATTAGTAAGTTAATTGGTCATATGGTACAATTGGACAGCATGTACCTGTTGGACCGGAAGGCTGGTTACCCTATTGTGACTAAAAATTTAAATAAATGAAAATGCATATTTGTGAATCTAAATCGAGACATACAGCTCATAAACAAACCTTTCAGCTCACCTATTCATAACAATCCAACATTAATCTCAGTGAGTTATTCTCACCACAATTTCATTGACTCTCTCCAGATTCTACCCTTCATTCACACTCTAGAAGCAATTTATAGTGGCCAATTAATCTGGCATCTTCTAACTTACCAAAAGGGTAGCACTGCAGTTTACAGCACCAGCAATCACTGATCAGAGTTCGTTTCCCACTGCTCTCGGTAAGGAGATTGCGTGTTCTCCCCATGACCACCGAGTTTTCATCCAGGCTCTCTGGTTTCCTCCCAAATTCCAAAGACATATGGTTTAGGGTTAGTATGTTGTGGGCATGCTATTTTGTGATGGAAGAATGGCAACACTTGCAAACTGCCTGTGGTAAACCATGTATACCCGTCTGGACCCGCCCCTCTGCTGACTGCTCCTGTGGCTTCTCCCACAGACCCCTGTATAAAGGTGACTGGGGCACTGTTCCTCCCACAGTCTTCAACATGGTCGTGCTCGTTTTCACTGTTAATAAAAGCCTATCATTTTGTACTCTACTTCCAGTCTCCTAGAGCTATTGATAGCGCATCACTGCCCCTCGGACTGTGTTGCTGGTTGACACGAATGAGCCATTTCACTGTATCTTTCAATGTACCTGTGACAAATAAAGCTCATCTTTAATCAGTCAGTGCCAGGGGTCAGGATTGAACCCTGTCCCATCATCCTTTGAGATAGTGGCTCTAATAGCAGTGTCACTAAACCAGTGCCTCTACTTCTTCACGAGGCTAATAAAGTTTGATGTTCATGAATTTTTAATCGACGGACGATAGAAAACATCATTTTCAGATGCATCACGGCTTGGTATGGCTGTTGCTCCTCTCGTGACTGCAGGGAATTGTGGACACAGCTCAGCACATCAACCAGCCTCCCCTCCAGGGACTTTGTCTACACTCTCACGGCCTCAGTTATGCAGCCAGGATAATCAAAGACCCCACCCACCCCAACCATTCTCTCTTCTCCCAACGCGCAGAAGATACAAAAGCCTGAAATCACGTACCAACAGGCTCAAGGACAGCTTCTACCCAACTGTTACAAGGCTATTGAATGGGCCCCTGGTACAATAAGAGAGACTCTTGATTTCATAGTCTATCTTCTTTATTGCTCTGCATCATATTGTCCACTTGCATTGCACTTTCTCTGTAAATGTAACACTTCATTCTGATTTCTATTATTTATTTCTCTTGTATCAACTCAATGCAATGAAATATTGTAATTAAATTATCTGTATAGGTATTTTCTCTGTACTTGAGACAATAATAAACCATTTTACTAATCTACATATTTTAAGCACAGAAAATAAACAGTACAATTCTTAACAAAGAGAAAATCTGTCTGGTCTGATGAGGGTCTCGGCCCAAAACGTCGACAGTGCTTCTCCCTATAGACGCTGCCTGGTCTGCTGCGTTCCACCAGCATTTTGTGTGTGTTGCAGAGAAAATCTGCAGATGCTGGAAATCCAATCAACACACACAAAACACTGGAGGAACTCAGCAGGCCAAGCAGTATCTATGAAAAAAAGTACAGTCAACTTTTCGGGCTGAGACCCATTTACTTTCTTCCATAGATGCTGCCTGGCCGGCTGAGTTCCTCCAGTGTTTTGAGTACGATTACTAGCAAATGTTCAATTTTCAAAATCAGGCCTAATGTAATTGCAGTTTTTTCACTTACAAGAAGTGCAGTTAAAGTCTGACGAGTATGTAAGCGTAGGGTTAAAAGTTCAAGTGTTTTAACCACTTAATTCTGAAGCACTGCATGTAGTTACCACAAAGAGTAATGAATTTCCACCACAGCTGAACTAAAACACAGTTGTGGCAGGTTTGCTCACATTATCTTCATTGGTCACCTGCTTCACGACATGAGAAATGGACTGTCCTCTTCCAATTACTTTCCACCCAATACATTAAGTCTTCATCACACTCTGGCAGACAAGGTCCACATTAAAGCCACAATACCAATTTCTCTTGCATCTTGAACTCACCCAGTGTCAAAAGGCTACATTGTGCCTTATACGGCAGCTTTCAAATAAATACATACCCGTTATTGTTGTTTATGCATCACAGTTACTTGTTAAAATACTTGGGACAAGAACTTCACAGTTCATAAAACCAGCACTATTGAAACTCACTTAAAGAATCCTTTGGAAGAGTGCATACCAGCCCATTAATGTTTATAGTCTCACCTTGTGACATTGTAAATTTTAGCCCACTCTGCACTTGTATTGTGTGCAGTTCTGGTTGTTTTATTGTAGGATGTGGAGACTTTGGAGAGGCTGCTAAAGAGGTTTAGTAGAATTAGTGGCCATAGGCTGTAAGGAGAAGCAGGTCAAACTTGGATCTGAAAGAAATTAATGATAGAAAAATTAAATAAAAACTTGAGTCTGAGGGAAAGTGTGCCTGAGTCTGAGGGGAGACCTGACATTGGTTTTTAAAGATGATGAGAGGCATAGAAAAGTAGACAGTCAGAGTCTGCCCTCTAGAATAGAAATGTTTAACATGTTTTTAAGGTGGGGGGGGGGAAGGTTGAAGATGATGTGAAAAGTAGGTTTATTACACAAAGAGTAGTCGGGGTTGTAGAGAAAGCAGAGAGTTTGGTGGAGTTTCAGCAGCCATTTGATAAACACATGAATATGAATGGAATGGAGCGATATGGACAACACGTAGGAAGAGAGTCAGCGTAACTCAATATCAAGATAGTACAGTATTATGAGCAGAATGGCCTGTCCAATGCTGTATGGTTCTGCGTTCTATCTCCTGCAGAGACAGGAAGACATTATATCGCGGGAGGAAATTGGACAGGATGTGCTTCTTAGGAAGTATCCAGGCTGGAGATAGTTCCAACCCTCTGTAATTGCAACCCATCCCAACGTCTGACTCCCTGTACTCCATACGTCTAACCTTCTGCTTCCACTTCGTTATTTTGTTCAATACAACTTCTGTCCTTTCCCTTCCAATGGAGTTCATTGAGAGGTTGAGGAACAACTCTGAGTGGACATATTGACAGTTTCCAGGACTCAGCATTCTCAGATAACGATTAGGCTTTTTCCATTTGCTATTCCCCGGACCTCATTTCTTTATTTACCTCATGTCAACCTACATTAGTTACCTCTATTCCCTTGCCTTTCACCCTATCTTTGACCAAAGGATGAGGAGGTAGAATTAGGCCATTCATCCCATTGAATCTGCTCCACCATTCCATCATGGCTGATTTATTATGCCTTTCAATCTCATTCTCCTGCCTTCTTCACGTAACCTTTGACACCCTTACTAATCAAGAATTTATTAACCTCCGCCTTAAATAGACTCGGCATTCACAGCCACCTGTGGCTACGAATTCCACAGATTCACCACCTCCTGGCTAAAGAAATTCCTCTTCATCTCTGTTCTAAAGGGGCATCCTTTTATTCTCTGTCCTCTGGTCCTAGATATTCCCACTACTAGAAACTTCCTCTGCATATCCACTCTATCCAGGCCTTTCAATATTCAGTAGGTTTCAAAAGTATCCCACTTCATCCATCTAAATCGGCAACTACAGATCCAGAACATCAAATGCCCTTTATTCGTTAACCCTTTCATTCCTGGGGTCATTCTCATGAACCTCTTCTGGATCCTCTCCAATGCCAGCACATCCTTTCTTAGATATGGGACCAAAGATGTAATTGGTAGATTAATTGGTCATTGTAAATTGTTATGTGATTAGCTAGGGTTAAATATTTGAGTTGCTGGGCAGTGCAGCTGGTTGGGTCAAAAAGGCCTGTTCCACACTATATCTCTAAATAAAAATAAGATGATAAACAAACTGCTCACAATGCTCCAAGGGATGTCAGAGGTAAGTTTGTTACACAGAGAATGGTGGATGCATGGAACGTGTAGCCAGAGGTGCTGGTACAGTAGGGACATTTAAGAGACTTCTACTTAGGCACTTGGTTGATAGAAAAGTGGAGGGTTAGGGAGAGGGAAGTGTTAGATTGATCTGAGAGAGGTTTTAAAGGTCAATAGAACATTGTGGGCTGAAGGTTCTGTACTGTGATCTCATTTTCTGTGTTCTATTATCAATTCTCCAAGTTTAAGCATCAGCTAGTGGGATGGTCATCTGCAAAATCAAGATCTGTGAACTTAACTGGTCTGACCTTTTTGGTTTGTTCTGCTTTTATGGCAAAACCAAGCTTGTCATGATCTTTGGTAGCTTGATGTAGAGCGTAATCAAGGATGATTATAAAGATGTAGGGTACCAGAGTGTCTCCTTGCAGAACACCAGCTAGGAGCTCGAGCACTGCTGTTTCTCCGTCTGCTGATACAACTTTCACCATGGTCTTGGTATAGCTGGACTCTATTGCTCTCAATAGATGGTCTGGCAGTCCGTAAGCTTTCAGGATCTTCAACATTTTACCTCGGTGAATGGAGTCAAAAGCTTTGTGAAAATCGATGAAAGTAAGCACAGCTGGTAGGTTGTTCTTCTTGACTTCCTCGATGATTCTACAGAGAGCAAGTATTTGCATTACTGTTGTGCGCTTCTGCCGAAAACCATTCTGATTGAATCTTAGCTTAGGGTCAATGTGGTGCGAATCCTGTTCAAGATCATCCGATTGTATAGCTTTGCTAAGATGCAGGTCAAGCCAATACTGTGGTAGTTATTGTGAGGGATCCAGACTTGGGGACAGGGATAACGTTTGAACCTGACCATAGGGCTCAAAAAGAGGATCTTCATAGCAGTCATGGAGTCCATTCTCACACACGGATGCGAGACGTGGACACTCACCAAGACCATGCGAAAGTCACTAGATGGTTGCTATGCACGAATGCTCTAGGTGGCTCTTGATGTGAGTTGGCAACAGCACATGACGAACGTCGAGTTCTATGATGACCTACAGATGCTCACCACTAAACTCGAGGCAAGAGGACTGCGACTAGCGGGGCACTGTCTACGCCACCCTGAGCCACCTGCCAGCCTAGTCATCACATGGGAGCCCAAGCATGGGGGGATGAACCCTGGGCGCCATCCCAAGACTATGGTCATCACGCTCCTAGAAGATAGCGCCGCGGCTAATGTAGATGAACTGAACACACTGATGAGGGAGAGGGAGGAGTGGAAAGTATGTCATCTTGCCTGACACTGGCCCCCTAGGCCTGATTCGACGTAGTAGTAGTAGTAGTGCGATGGTCAACCGGATTGATTCACTAGTGAGTGTGCAACCCTACCGGGACCAGAATTGTCTCCAAATTACTTAGTTACCCTAGTGAAAATTTTCGCAGGATTTGCCATTCCATTTCTTTTGAATAATTGGGCAATGTTTAAATTTTGTTGGTGTTCATGATTATCAGTGACTGGTGATGATTACCAGTTGTTTCTGCTGTAACATGGCTGCACAATGTAGTGATTAGCATAATGCTTTACAGTGCCAGTAACCCCAGTTCCACCAAACTCTGTAAGGAGTTTGTATGTTCTCCCCAGGACTGTGTGGGCTTCCCTTGGTTAATCTGGTTTCCTCCCACATTCCAAAGATGAATGGGTTAGGACTAGTGAGTTGTGAGCACGCCATGTTGGCACCAGAAGCATGACAACGCTTGTGGGCAGTTACAACACGTTTGGACTGTGTTGGTCATTGACACAAGCGATGCTTTTCATTGTATGTTTTGATGTTCCGATGCACATGCGACAAATGAAGCTACTCTTTAATCTTGATCTTTAATCAGCTAACTAGAGCACAAGGTATTGTGGGTACAAAACCTTGTATAAAGCCAGCTGGATTATCACTGACTATAATGAAATGGCTCATTATTATGAACTAGTTATCAACAACATTTATGCAGTTCTTTTAATGTTAGAAAACATTCTATTTGTTTCGAGGGACAAGTTCCAAGGAAAGAGAAGGGGAGGGGATGGAGGTAGTGAAGGGAGAGTGTGTTTTGGAAAACTGGAGGAATTTAGGGAAGAAATTCTAGAGTGCTGGTGTTTGGCGATTTGGTTATTAGTCTCATGTGTTCTGAGGTACAGCAAAAAGCCTTGTTTTGCATTCCATCATATAGAGCAATTCATTACCCTTAAACCCAATTCCCCACTCCCAACTATCCTGCTGGCAAATGTACTGTCTCTGGAAAATAAAACTGAAGACCTCAGAGCAAGATCACAGTACCAGAGAGACATCAGGGGCTGCCATGAAATTTGCTTCACGGAGATATGGCTCACCCCCGCCATTTTGTATGTAACACTATACCCGAGGGCTTCACCATCCAAAGCAAAGAAGGGACATCTGAGTATTTGAAAGGTAGCAGAGGTGGAGTATGCTTCCTGATTAACTTATTGTGGCAGTTCTGTAACAATCCTGCCCACCTGACCTGGAACATCTAGCAGTCAAGTATCATCCATTTTATCTGCCGAGAGAGTTTTCTGCCATCATCCTGGCAGCAGTGTACATTCTACCCCTGGAAAATATCAGGCAGGCACTGGAGGAGCTGGGCACCATGATCTATAGTCTCGAAACAGCACACCCCGATGCCTTCCCTATCATTGCGGGGGATTTCAACCAGGCAAGCTTGAGGAAGTCTCTGAATAGTTGCCATCACCATATCACCAGAGGATCCAACACACTAGACCACCATTATATCTTGCCACCCCATACCCACACTTGGAACGTACAATCCTACAGGCAGAGACTGAAGATCGCAGCACCAGGAAGCTACGGTCAAGGGAGGTAATGGAGTGCTTACACGACTGCCTTGAGTCAGTGGGCTGTACAATATTCAGGGATTCATTTTCAAATCTGAGTGAATATGTTATGGTTGTCACGAATGTCATCAGGACTTATGCAGATGGGTGTGGCTTTGATAAAATACCAAACCAAAAGCCATGGCTGAACCAGGGGATTCGTAATCTGCTGATGGCTAGATCTGTGGCATTCAAGACAAGCGATCCAGAACCATACAAGAAGATGAGATACGACCTACGAAAGGCCGTAGTGAAAATGCAATTTCGATTGAGTTTAGAGATGGAATTGGATGCATGTTAGTTCTGGTAGGGTTTGTAGGCCTTTACTTCTATCACCATGAATGGCTGTGATACTCACTCCACGATGAGTTCAATACCTCTCGTGCACGCTTTGAAAGGGAGAATAAAACTACACCTGTGCAAATCCCTGCAGCATCTGCTGACCCTGTGATCTTTGTCTCAGAGTCAAACATCAGAACATCTTTAATGAAGGTGAATCCTCGCAAGGTGTCAGTCCCTGATGATGAATGTGGTAGGGCACTGTAAACCTGTGCCAACCAACTGGCAGGAGTGTTTAATGACATCTTCAAAGTTTCACTGCTGCAGTCAGAGCATCTGTTGTGATGGAAATGAGAAAGGTTCATCGAGTCTCAAGGCAAGAGCTCTGGACACACAGTTTTAATAATAAGGAGTTCATTTACAAGGGGAGAAAAAGCTTGGGAACAACACTAGCGGCTACAATATTCACACAAACACGCTTAGAATAGAGGAGCGTGGGAAAAGTCAGGTCTGCAGTACAATACATGAGAAAATGGTATGGGGACGGAGTACAGGTACACATACAAGCAGGGGAAAAGTAACTACAATACTTGCCCCCCCTTTGACTCTGGGCAAGCATGGCTCTTTGCTAAAGGGACAACAATAAACACTCCCACAACCCTATTCAATGCACACCTTACCTGGAGTGAAGAAGGGTGGCCCCTCGAGGATGGCAAAAGAGAGCGAGCCAAGCACATGTAGCACCCTTTATAGGTCAGGGGGCCAATGGCTTGGTGTTAGACAGGTTAATCCTATTAAGGTGGCCAATGGTTAAGTGTGCATTGATTAGTTGGGAGCGGCAAAATGTTGACTGGCAGGTGGTGTGACCTCCGACCAGGTGAGGGCAGTGCTGTCACGGGACAGGCCCGGCTCTCTGGTTACAGCTTCCCACCTGCTTTAAAAAGGCAACGATCATATCAGGGTGAGCTGCCTCAATCACTGTTGTCCAGTCGCACTCACATCTTTCCACCTTCGGTGCCAGGCTGAATCGAGGCGCGGGGTCCAGGCCCCAGAGCATATCGAAGCAAAAGACCCTGATGTTTGGATGATGGCCAGATTGAAAAGATCGGGGTGTTGCGGCCTGAGGTGAGGGATGGTCCAGTTCAGCTTGCTGCTCCACAGTGTTTACTCGGCTCTGCACTGAGCTGAGGGTACGGCTTCCTGACTGTGGACTTCAGTTCTGGATGCTGTTTGCTTGCTTTTATTGTTTGCATGGTTTTTTCTCTCTGGGCATTGGGTGTTTGGTGGTCTTCTTCAAAAATGGGTTCTTGGTTTTGTGGCTGCCTATAAGGAGACAAATCTCAAGGTTGTATAATATATGCATATTTTGCCAATAAATACACTTTGAACTCTCATCTACTGTGATGAAATGCTTTGAGAGGTTGGTCATAGTCAGAATCTACTGCTGCCCAAGCAAGCACCTGGACCCATTGCAATTTGCCTATCGCCACTGTTATATTTTGTAACTCCAAAACATAAAACTAATTGCAAGAAAAAGACCGGAACCCAGGAGAAAGAGTCTCAGTTTCATTTTTCCTTTAAGTGAGGCATGCATGTTTCACATGGTGGCGTAATGACGTATGCCATTTACATAATTTTACATATAATCTGCAATGCATTATGTAAACAACAAAGAATGCTTAATCAAACTAAATAGTTACAATGTTAATCAAATAGTACTGAAATATTAATTATACAACAGCCACAATAGGTCTACAGCAGATGAAATCTCATTGATTCTCCATATAGCCTGGGATTGCCTGGATAATAACAATACCCATGTGAAGCTGTTGTTTATTGATTACAGTTCAGTGTTCAACACCATCACACCTTCAGTATTAATCAACAATCTCCAAAACCTGGGCCTCTGTAACTTCCCTCTGCAACTGAATCCTTGACTTCCTCTTTAGGAGATGACAGTCTGTGGATCCAACATAACATCTCCTCCTCACTGGTACACCTCAAGGATGATTGCTTGGCCCACTGCTCTACTGTCTCTGTGCACCTATGATTCTGTGATTAGGCTCTGCTCCATCTCTAAATTTGCCAATGACCCAACTATTGCTGGCAGAGTTTCAGATGGTGATGAGGAGGTGTACAGGAGTGAGACAGATCAGTTGGTTGAGTGGTGTTATAGTAAAAACCTTGCACTCAATGTCAGTAAGACCAAGGAATTGATTGTATTCAAGTGAATACACACCAGTCGTCATCGAGGGATCAGCAGTAGAAAGAGTTAGCAGTTTCAAGTTCCTGGGTGTCAATGTCTCTGAAGATCTATCCTGGGCCCAACATATTGATGCAATTACACAGAAGACACAGCAGCAGCTATCTTCTATTAGGAGTCTGAGTAGACTTGGAATGTCACCAAAGACTCCTGCAATTTTCTGCAGATGTACCGTGGAGAGCATTCTAACTGGTATAGAGGGGCCACTGCACAGGATCGGAAAAAGTTGCAGAAAGTGACAAACTCAGCCAGCTCCATCATGGGTACTAGCCTCCCCAACACTGAGGACATCGTCAAAAAGCGGCATTCATCAGTAATGACCAACACCACCCTGGAGAGTGGTGGGAATTGAACTCTGATCTTACAGGTAGGAAACATTACGCTAATTGCTATGCTGCCATGCTTCCCTGTACTCTACCATGCCGTCTTGTACTCGATCTTGCTATCCTGAATTCCCGAAATTCAACCAATAAAGCTGATCACATATCAAGGTGTGAGTTCAATGTGTGCTAACCAATCCTAGACAGAAAATAAAAGGAAACGAATTTCTTCTCCCGTATCAAAATGGAAATAGAGGAGAGACTGAGTAAAAACGGTGAAAGCAGGTAAAATAATTGAAAGGTCTGCATGGCAGATTTCCTGTTGCGCGTTATCTTAGTAAAATGAAACTTGGAGCAAGACTGATGATGAAACCATTGGCAGTGAAATAGATAGTGATTCCTTCCCAGGGAAAACTCCTTTGGATTTTCAGAAAGCTTGGACGAGTTTGACCTCAATGAATTGCAATGGAGAATCAGAACCTGAACCGAATCGGAATCAGATTTAACATTACCAGATTATGTCGTGAAATTTGTTGTTTCGTAGCAGTAGTATAGGCAATAGATGAAAGCACTGTAAATTACAATAAGAAATGGATTATAAAGAAGTTAAATTAAGTAGTGCCGAAAGAGAGCAAAATAGTGAGATAGCGTTCATGGGTTGGGTTATTGTCTGTTCAGAAATCTGATGGTGGAGGGGAAGAATCAGCCTCCATAGCTTTGAGTGTGTGTCTTCAGGCTTCTGTACATGCTCTCTGATGGTAGTGATAAGAACAGAGCATATCCTCGATGATGGGGGTCCTTAATGATGGATGCCATCTTTTTGAGGCATCACCTTTTGAAGATGGCCTCCTTGGTGGGGAGGCTAGTGCCCATGATGGAGCTGGCTGAGTTAGCAACTTACTGCAGCTTTTTCCAATCCTCTGCAGTGGCCTCTCCATACCAGATTTTGGTGGTACAACCAGTTAGAATGCTTTACACGATAAATCAATATGATGCAAAATAAAGCTGGTTTTGGCTGGTGAGATAAAACGTGGAAGCAATGTGATGCTCGGCCTGCCATGATTGCAACGTTTTGGAGCACCAGCGTCAGTGATCGGGGTTCAATTCTCACTGTCGTTTCCATGGAGTTTGTACATTTTCCCCAGGATCACAGAGATTTTCTCCAGGTGCTCAGGTTTCCTCCCACGTTCCAAACATGTTAGTTGTGGCCATGTTACGTTGGTGCTGGAGGCATGGTGACACTTACGGGCTGCGTCAGTACATTCATAACATAAATGAAGCATTTCATTGTATGTTTTTATGTTTCTGTGCACGTGACCAATACCGTGGGGCACCATGGCAGCATAGTGGTTAATACAACACTATTCATTGGACGTTGCTGGAGTGGCATGGTTTGAAGGGCTGGAACAGTCAACTCCATGCTGTATCGCCAAATAAATAAACAAACAAATAAATAAATAAAACAAACCAATAATAAAGAAAGAAACAGATTGATAAATAAATTAGTAGATAAATGCTAATCATTAAGTTCAAAGTAAATTTATTATAAGACTACATGCATATATGTCACCATATATGATTCTGAGGTTCATTTTCTTGTGATCATACTCAATAAATCTATAGAATAATAACCATAACAGAATCAATGAAAGACCACCCAATTTGGATGTTCAGTCAGTGTGCAGAGGACATCAAACTGTGCAAATATAGAAAGAAAGAATAATAATAAATAAATAAGCCATAAATATCAAGAATATGAGATGAAGATTCCTTGAGAATGAGTACTTAGGTTGTGGGAACATATCCACGATGGGGCAAATGAAGTTGAGTGAAGGTGTTCCCTTTGGTTCAAGAGCCTGATTATTGAGGGGTAATAATTGTTCCTGAATCTGGAGGTGTGAGTCCCGATGCTCCTGTACCTCCTTCCTGATGGCAGCAGCGAGAAGAGAGCATGTGCTGGGTGGTGGGGATCTCTGATGATGGATGCTGCTTTCCTGTGACAGTGTTTCATGTAGATGTGCTCAATGGTTGGGAAGACTTTACCTGTGATGGACTAGGCTGTAGGATTTTCTATTCAAGGGCATTAGTGTTTCCATACCAGGCTCTGATGCAGCCAGTCAATAGTTCCCCACTACACATCTATAGAACTTTGTCAATGTTTTATTTGTCACGCCAAATCTCCGAAAACTCCTAAAGAAGTAGAGATGCTTCTATGCTTTCTTTGTAAATTGCACATACATGCTGGGCCCAGATAGGTCCATTGAAATAATAACAGGAAGAATCTAAAGTTGCTGACCCTCTCCACCCCTGGCTCATGGACCTATGATTTCCTTCTCCTGAAGTCAATAATCAGGTCCTTGGTCTGGCTGACGTTGAGTAAGAGCGATCTTTAAATCTCTGAATAACATCTTTGCAGGGACAGTGTTGGAGAACATAGCAAAATCAATATATAATTGGATTATGTACGGGATTGAGTAGTTAGTTTAGTTAATTAATATTATAATATAGTTAATTATATCAGCATTTTAGAGAATGCCCTTCATCACTTTCAAGGTATGAATAAATGTTCTTGAGCGAAATAATGACTAAAAAGAAAAGTATTGCCAGTTCTCTTGTTTTACACTTCATATTTGATTTTGCTGCAAATTTGTGACTGCAAGATAATGCTTAAAACATATCACTTTAGCAGATGTTTTGAATATTCCAGACCCAAGACTACACATAGAGCACTATGTTCATATCAGGTTACTTTCCATTTTTTTGTGATTACATTACTGTGCTACTCCGTGCAGTTATAGAGTTATAAAGCATTACAGCACAGAAACAGGCCAATTGGCCCATCCAGTCTGTGCTGAACTATTTTTCTGCCTAGTCCCATTGATTCAAATCTGGACCATAGCCCTCCATATCCCTCCCATCCATGTACTTATCCAAACTTCACTTAAATGTTGTAATTGAACCTGCACCCCCCCCCCCACTTTCACTGGCAGCTCATTCCACACTTGCACCTCATTCTGAACGAAGTATTTCTCCACTCAGCACCCCCTATAATATTTCACCTTTCATCCTAAACCTCTAGTTCTAGCCTCACCCAACATCTGGGGAAAAAGCCTGTATTCATTTACACTCATAATTTTGTATATGGTACCTCTATATGATCTCCTCTCAATTTCTTATTCTTCAAGAATTATAACCCTAACCTACTCAACCTTTCTCTCCAAGTCCTAAAGTCCTGGCAATATTCTTGTAAATTTTCTCTGCACTCTTTCCATTGTATAGATATCTTTCCTATAAGTAGGTGGCCAGAACTGCACACAATACTCCAAATTCAGCATCACCAAGTCTTATATAACTATTTTCTGTGAAGTTGGACCAGGTTTGGATAAATGATTTCAAACCCACCGAAGAAGTTTAAACTAAAATATCCTCAAGGTTTTAAAAGAGTTTATTACTCTCTTCATCATGAGTTCTATGAGAACTTCTCTCACCAAACCCTTCCTGTGGTTTCTCATCACTCCTCCTCTCTCCTCTTTATCATCCCATCTCCCTGTCTCCCCTCTCCCCCCTCAGTCTAGAGAAGAAGTAGAATGGATGTTTTCTATAGTGAAGGTGTCTTTAACATGGCCAAATATGATGGGTTACATTTTGGGAGATCAAATGTAAAGTGACATTAATCTGTTGGTAGCAAGTTATTTAACAGTGCTGCTGTACAGAGGGCTCTTGGATCCAAGCCCATAGCTCCCTGAAAGTGGTTAAACCGTTTGATAGGATGGATAAGAAGGCAAATGGCATGTTTGCCTTTATTAGTCAAGGCACTAAGTTCAAAAGTTAGAAAGTTTTGTTGCATCTTTATAAAACGTAGGCTACATCTAAAGAATTGCATTCAATTTCGATTGAGCCACTAGAAGAAGGTTGTTGAAGCTTTGCAGAGGGTGCAGAAGAGGTTTACCAGGATGCTAACTGGATTAGAGGGCACGTCAAAACATGCAAAATATTTGAGGAACTTAGCAGGTCAGACATCAGCTATAAAGAGTCAAAGTTTTGGCTGAAGGCCTTTCATCAGGACATGCTTGTGTTAGGAAGAGAGGTTGGACAATCTTCAGCTGTTTACTCTGCAGCAGTGAAAGCTGAGGGGTGACCTGATTGGTTTATGAGATAATGAGAAGCATAGAGAGAGTAGAGAGCCAATATCTCTGTCACAGTGTTGAAGTGTCTAATACACTTTTGCTTTTAAGGTGAGGGAGGAAAGGTCAATGGAAGTGTTCAGAACAGGCTTTTTTAAACAGAGAATAGTAGGTGCCGGGAATGCTTTACCAGAGATGGCATTGAGGGAAAATACGATAAAGAATGTGCAGAGAATGACTGGGTGTGGACATCTTGTAAGCAGAAGTGATTAGTTTAGTTAGGTATTTAATTACTAGTTTAATTAGTTTGGCTCAACATGATGGGCAAAAGGGCCTATTCTCGTACTCTGCTGTTTTATGCTTCCATTCTGTTTTCTTTTTACCTCCTTGACGTATTCATGCATGGCACGATTTGTCACGCAAAACAAAACTGTCTCTCAGTACATGTGACAATAGTAAATCACTACCATTGCCAAATCTTGGAAATCCGTCACTAACCACAGTGGGACAACCTTCAATAGGAAGAATGCAAAAAAGTGGCTCACTCACTATCTTTCCAAGGGCAAATAGTGATAGTTATTACTTTTTAGAAGGGTTGACGTCCTCCTCCAAAATGTTTAAACATTAAACTTGCTTGAAATAATAAAAAGTACGACTGCTACGCCCTTTAAACTTTTTCTCTGCAGTCTCATAAGCTCCTGATAAAGGTTTAATGCAGGATCTCTAATGCTAAAGGGCTTCAATGTTTTCAATGCTCTCATTAATTCAATTAAAATCACTACTACTTTGCCACAGCATAACCTTTGTGCTTCATTAGAGCTAAGTTGTGTGAAAAATTAATCCAGGAGCAGCAAAGAATATTGTTTGTGTTACATAATATCTTTGTCTATCATTACTTTATTAAGAGTAATACCAAGCTTCCCTTGTATGGAACAAGATTAATGATATTTTTTCTCTGAACGTTATGTTTTATGCAGTCAGTGCAACTGGAACATTAATAGAAAATGGTTTGAAGCTCAAGAATTTTAATAGTTTATATTTAATATTTTTAGTGAGCTCCAGGGACACCTGAATAATTAAACAAGTTCATTGTGACTGAACATGTGTTTGTGATTTAGCCCAAAGGTTTAATATGGTGCATCCTCTGCCCTCCATAGACTTTTCCTTGTTAAGTACTCTAATGCCAACAAATTGGCTGCCGACTTATTCTCCCCTGCAATAATCCATTGAATGAAATTCCTTGTCCCTTAGGGGTTGTAATATTCCATTAATTATTTAGATGCGAATCTTTATACATAACCGCAATGAATTAGAATGAGTGTTTATTGAGAATAGATGGATTTGTTTTTGTTGCTAAATGGGCGCCATTCATTTATTCACTTATGGCACCACGGTTACGCAGTGGTTAGCGCAACGCTATTACAGCTCAGGGAGCTCTGGAGCTCGGAGCTTAATTCCAGTGCTGCCCGTAAGGAGTTTATACACTCTTCCCATGAACCATGTGGGTTTCCTTCCAAATATGCACCGGTTAGTACGTTGATTAGTCATTGTAAATGCCCCGTGCTCGTGTTAAAAAGGTGGGTTGCTGGGCGGTGTGACTTGTTGGGCCGGAAGAGCCTATTCCGTGCTTTTTCTCTGAATAAAATAAAAACAAATCTCAGTATCTTGAATAACTAAACTATTTTGATTCCTTGGAGGTAACATTGTCAGTCTTTAAACAGAAAAATCTGGCCTCAGCAACCTTCCTGTAGTGGGATGATCAGAATGGAATGCAATACTTTAGATGTGGTCTAATTTTTATAAACCACTAACATGCATAATAATTCTTGAACTCAGTGTCTTGACTAATAAAAGCAGGCAAGCCATATGCCTTTTCATGTACCCTATCAACCTGTTCAGCCACTTTCAGGGACCTATAGACTTGGATCCCAAGAAATCTCTGTACATCAGCACTGCTAAAGAACTTGCTATTAACAGTTTAATGTCCCTGTGCATTTGATCTCCCAAAATGTAGCCCATCACATTTGGTCAGGTTAGACTTCACTTAACATTTCTCTGCCCATGTATGTAATTGATCTACAATACATCCCACGGTATAGTTTGGCATTCTTCTACTCGATCCACAACACCAGCAATCTTTGTATCATCTGAAAACATACTAAACCACCTATCCACATTTTCATTCAAGTCATTTATATATGCCACAAACAGCAGAGGTCCCATTCTGGAGCCCGGCAGAATATGATTGGTCCTGGACCTTCAGCGAGAGCAAGTCCCATCAACCACTGTCTTCTATGGGCAAGTCAATTCACTCTGAGTCCCATGCATTTTAATCTTCTGAATTAGCCAACCATTGTCAAATCCATGTAGACACCATCCACAGCTCTACCTTTATCAATAACCTTTGTCATCCTCTCAAAAAATTCGATCAAGTCAATAAGACACATCTTGCCCTATACAAAGCCATGCTGACAGTCCCTAATTAGGCCATGGCTTTCCAAATGCTCATAGATCCCATCACTAAGAGTCCTCATCAGTAGTTTCCCTACCACGGGTGTGAGACTCTATAGTCTATAGTTTTCAGGATTAGCCCTATTTCCCTTCAGGAATATTGGCACAATATAAGCTTCTGGTCTGTCACCTGGGAAATAGTGTAACAGTTACAGAGAAAGTGCAGTGCAGGTAGACAATGAGGTGCAAGAACCATGACTGGAGATAAGAAATTCAAGAGTTCATTCTTCAGTGGACTGTTTAAAAGTCTAATAACTGTGCGACAGAAAACAAGCTTGCCCTTTCCTTTAGACCCAGTGATGATGAAGCAACGGGGCATATTTCAGGTCAGGATGGTGTGTGACTTGCGGGATTAGAGGAGGTGAGGGGTACCTGCAGATGGCACACCAGCTACTCTTGGCCTTGGTGGTGGGGTTGTGGGTTTTGATGGCGCTGGTGGAGGAACTTAACTGAACAGCCTTAGAGCATTTGGGCGAAGTATTAATGCAACCTGCCCAAATGTCTTTTAAATGTTGTTATTAAGACCATAAGTCACAGGAGCATTCAACATTCAAACGAGGACTCTCTTGGCCCATCAAATCTGCTCGGCCATTCCATTATGGCCGATTTATTATCCCTCTCAATCCCATTCTTCTGCCTTCTCCCCGTGACCTTTGATGCCCTGACTGCTCAAGAACCAATCAACCTCCACTGTAAATACAGCCAATGACCTGGACTTGCCCTAACCTCCATCTTGGCATCCCATTCCATAACCTCACTACTCTCTGCATGAAGAAATGGATCCTCAAGTCCATTTAAAATCTTTCCCTTTTTGCATTAAACCTGTGCCATCGAATTTTTGGTTCTCTTTCGCTGAGAAAAAGACTCTGCACATTCAGCATGCCTATCTCCCTCATGACTTTATACAGCTCTATAGGGCCACCCCTCACTTCCGTAAGCTTTAAGAGATAAAGTCGTAGCCTGCCCACCTTCTCCCCATATCTCAGGCCCTGGAGTCCTGACAACATCCTTCTAAATCTTTTTAGCACCGGGCTTCATTCAAGTGGATCCATAAAAGGCTTAAAATTTAAACATTAACCATGCTAAGCAAGTCCAGGTATTTCTCTCAACTCTTGTGACCTGCATAACTTTAGCCTGAGTGTTTTGTTTAAAAATGCACTTAATGGCCACTTTATTAGCCACACCTATACGTTCACCTGTGTGTTAATGCAGAAGTCTAATCAGCCAATCCTGTGGCAGCAACTCAGTGTATAAAAGCATGCAGGCATGGTCAAGAGGTTCAGTTGTTATTCAGGACAAATATCAGAATGGGGAAGAAACGTGATCTAAGTGACTTTGACTGAGAAGTGGTTGTTGGTGCTAGGCGGGTTGGTTTCAGCATTTCAGAAATTAATGATCTCCTGTGATTTTCACTCACAATAGTCTCTAGAGTTTACAGAGATTGGTGCAAAAACAATCCCCTAAAGAAACATCCAGCGTGCTGCGGTCTGGGCAAAGACACCTTGTTAACGAGAGATGTTGGAGGAGAATGGCCAGATTGGTTCAAGTTGACAGGAACTCAAATGCTCATGTGTTACAACAGCAGAAGAGCATCTCTGAAAGAACATCACGTCGAACCTTGAAGTAGACAGGCTACAGCAGCAGAAAACCACAAATGTACTCTCAGTAGCCAATTTATTAGGTACTGGATGTCCAGGAGGTACTGAATACAATGTATTTATTCTTTAATTGCAATTAAGAAGCAGAATTTCGAGTACATGCTTGCTTGTCGCAGTTTGGCATCAATTTGACTTTTAAACAAAAGAATGTGAAAACGTTCTTTAGCAGGGCTTTGCCACTGGGTGGTGCAGTCTGTCCACTGGTTATTTCCTGCGGTTAAGGCAGAGACTTGCTTCAGAGATTGCTTGCTGGCCCCTGGCCATTAATTGGCAGCAAAAGCAAAATGAAGGGGAAACAGAGGACCCATTTCAGTGAGATAAAGCTCCTTCATCCACTAACTTCACCCAGCTCGAAGCAGTTCATGTGCTGAACGTTTCTAAATATGGGAACACAGCGTAATTGGACTCTTTGTTATGGGAGATGGTGTACTCAGATTAAATTAATTAAATTAAATGTGAAACTTGCCCGTTTAATCATGGAGTAGTACAGCATGGTAAACGCTCTTCAGCTGAGCTCACCTGTACTGACCGGAATGCCATGCCCATCTAAACTCAAACCACTTCTCCACATTTGACCCATAACCCTCAAAACTTTTCCTATCCGTGTACCTGCCCAAATTTGTTATTGTAGCTGCGTTAGCCACTTCCTTCAGCTGGTCATTTCACATTTCTAAATTCCATGCCAGAATGGTGCTGGAATGTGTGGCACACACCTGCAGGCTGCCCCAAGGATACCATCAGGTATGTTGGTTATTAAAGCAAGCAAAGCATTTTACCGTAAGTTTGATACATGCTTGAATCTTCAATCTTCGTTTGGAACGTGGAGTTGCTGGAGGAATTTAGTGTCGATAGAGGGAAATCGGCTTGACATTTTCCAGTCAAACGAGAAAGGGAAGACAGCCAGTATAAAGAGGTGAGGGGGATGGGTCGAGCAAGAGCTGGCAAGTGATACAAGAGTCCCAAATTGCCTCATACTCAATAAAATACTCTCCGAGAATCAAGCTGCACATGCAGGAAATCTGAAGTAATAATAAGCACTCAGCAGGTCAGGCGGCATCTGTGGAGAGAGCGTGAGAGAAATAGGCGTTTCAAAGGTCATGAAACCTTTGTTTATTCCTAACCTTTATTTAGAAATACAGCATGATAACAGGTTCTTCTGACCCAATGAGCCCAAGCCACCCAATTTCACACATACGACCGATTAACCTACTAACTTGGACATCTTTGGAATGTGGGTGGAAACTTGAGAACTCGGAGAATACCCATGCAAACTCCTTACAGACAGTGGCGTGAATTGAAACTGGCTCACTGACTTTGCAATAGCTTTATGTTAACTGCTGAGCTACCATGCCACCTTTTATATAAGTGAGATTAGCTGAAGTAACTTCTCTGTCCAGTATAGTCTAAATGGGTTCTGTGTTGTCCTTTGGTTCCATGTTTCTGAAATTATTGCCATTTGGAATTATTGGAGGCTGGTGTATTGGTGTATTGTGGTCATTTGTATCAATGGCACAGTTGACTTGGCAGTCACAAGTGCCTGACAAATCCAGGGGCCAGGACTCTGTTCTAAACTCTGGTGCCGTCTGTGTGGAGTTTGCATGTTCTCTCTTGTTGGTTTCATTCGAATGCTCAAGTTTTCTCCCACATTGCAAAGGTAAATGGGTTACTGCGTTATTTGGCTGTTGGGAGAATCAACTGGTGTAGGAATTGGATATCTTAAGGGATACATGGGGAGGATTAGGGAATGGCACGGTAGTAGGGCTCAATTCCTCAGTTGTTTGTAAGGAGTTTGTACAATTTCACATGACCCAATGGGTTTCCTTTGAGTGCTCCAGTTTCCTCCCATGTTCCTAAGGCATGGGTTATGATTAGTAAGTTGTGGGCATGTTGGGTTGGGACTGGTGGCAGGGGCTGCCCCCAGCACATCCTCATTCTATCTTGGTCGCATACCTCGCAGTTCATTGTATGCTTCAATATTTTTATGTACATTTGACAAATAAAACTAAGCTTTATCTTCATCTTCCTATAGGGAGAATTTGCTGTGGCTTTTCAGGGGTTCTTTAGGTAGTCTATCTTCCAAAGCTGTACATAGATAGAAGGATTATTCCATTACCCTCTGCTTTGAGGTCTGGGGTGATGTTGCTCCCATTCTGGGGTTGGAAAGGGGCAATAAGGTCCATGAAGTTCCCTCTCTTCCACAGACACTCATTAACAGGGCACAAGAGATTCTGCAGATGCTGGAACTCTTGAGCAACACACACAAAATGCTGGAGGAACTCAGTCGGTCAGGCAGCATTTATCGAGAGGAATAAATAGTTGACATTTTTGCTAATTTCCATCCATAGATGTTGCTTGACCTTCAGCCTTTTGTGTGCATTGCTCTGGAGTTTCAGCAGCTGTACATTTTCTTGTGTTTGTTCTCACATTTAGTGATAGTTTCTTGAATTCTCCAGATGCTTGCACTCATTACCAAGCTTTCAATTCCCCAGAAATCTGGTGAAGTGGGATTCACCTGTTTTGCTGTCTTGTCTCATGGGAGGTATGAAAGACCCGAGGTAGTGTCTGAAAGACTTTACATTCGTGGGATTGCCTTGCCGTAGATATAATTTAAAAAAGCAAAATGACTTCTGTAAAAAATGGGAATAAAGGTATAATTTCATGTGATCAGTCATGTTTTGTGAATGCTCTTTTTATGTCTGAAATTGTGATAAATTTCTCTAGCATCACATCTTTGCACACTCAATCAAATTGAGTGAATGGTGGTGATAAATCCTGACTGTTTTATTTTTCAATGTGTCTACAAATGTCTTAAATGGAGGGGTTAAACCACTCGTGCGGCCTAACAAAAGAGAGAGGAGGAGAAATTTCTTTAGCCAGAGGACGGTTAATCTGTAGAATTCTTAGCCAAAGACAGCGGTGGAGGCTAAGCCACTGGGTATATTTAAAGTGGAAGTTGATAGGTTCTTATCTAGCAAGGGCATCAAAAATTACAGGGAGGAGGCAAGAGCATGGGGTTGAGAGGGAAAATAAATCAGCCATGATGGAATGGTAGAGCAGACAATGCGCCAAATGGCCTAATTCTGCTCTTATTTCTCATGGTTTTATGGCCTTAACAAGGGCAAAAACACATTCAATAAAGGAAACACAAGCAATAGGAACAGTGACAGACCATTCAGATTTTGAGTCTGCTTTTACATTCCACAAGATCTTGCCTCAGTTCTACCCTCCTGCCAGTTTCCCCAAACCCTTCATTTTTTAAAGTCTATCTTCCTCCCCAGGCTCGATGGCAGAGTATAGGGTTAGTGCCACTGTGGAGGAACAGAGGGATCTTGAGGTCCACATCCACAGAACTCTCAAAGCTGCCACACGAGTTGACTGGGTGGTTAGGAAACCACCAGGAAGGAAACCAGGTTGGCCTTCATTTATTGGTGAATTGAGTTCAAGAGCTGTAAGATGATGTTCCAGTTCTGAAGGACTTTTGATTCCCTGTCCCTGGGTGGTTAGTATAAGAAGTGAACTGCTAGAGAATTGATTGAAACTGGTCCAATAAGAACACTTGAAAGACACGAGAGATTCTGTCCATCTTGGACACCTTGAGCAACACATAAACACACACATACAATGTTGGAGGAACTTAGCAGGTCAGGCAGCATCTATGGAGGGAACTGAACGGTTGACATTTTGGGCCAAGGCCCTTCATCAGGATGCCTGAAATATCAGCTTTTTATTTATCTTCTTGATGCTATTCGACCCGCTAATTTCTTCCAGCATTTTGCGTGTGTTGCTCAACGCTTAAATGACATTCGGATATATACCGTACATGGTTCATGGTACCGAAGTCGGTAAATGGGATAAGCTTAGATGACCATTTTGGACAATTTCTATATTGTATAGTTCTATGATTCTAATTCCAATGAGCTGCAACCCTTTAGCAGATGTTTTATTTCCTCTCCTTTATTCTGGATGACCCATTTATTCTAAAAATCTACCCTTAGTTACAGACTATCCTTCAAACGGAAACATCATTCAAGCTATGTCCATCTAGTGACTTGGAATGTTTTGTTGCAATAATTTTATCTCTCATTCCACTCAAGCAGAAGAACCAATGACATTTGACACCTAGCTAAATACTGACAATTGCTACGATTGACACAGACTTGAAATGGAAGGACTTCCCCAGAACAGAGATGAGGTGGAATTTCTTGAACTAGAAGGTGGTGAATTTATGGAATTCATTGTCACAGATAACCGTGGAGGCCAAGTCATTGGGTATACTTAAAACGGAGGTTGATAGGTTCTCGATTATTAAGGGCGTCAAGGATTACGAGAAGTAAGGAGAATGGGGTTGAGAGGAAAGTTCAAAGTTCGAAGTAAGTTTATCATCAAAGTACATATATATCACCATATACGACCTTGAGATTCATTTTCTTGTGGGCATACTCAATAAATTTAAAGAAAAATAACCATAACTGAAAAATGAAAGACCTCCCAACTTGGGCATTCAATCAGAGTGCAGAAGACAACAAGCTGAAAATACAAAAAGAAAGAAATAATAATAAATAAATAAATAAATAAATAAATAAATAAGCAATATATAATGAGAATATGAGATAAGGAGTCCTTGAAAATGAATCTATTGGTTGTGGGAACATTTCAATGATTGGACAAGTGAAAAGGAATGAAGTTAACCCCTTTAATTCAAGAGCTTGACAGTTCAGGGGTAGTGACTGCTCCTGAACCTGGTAGTGCGAGTCCTGAAAGCTCATGTACCTTTTTCCTGATGGTGGTAATGAGAAGAAGTCATGTCCTGGGTGGTGGGGGTTCCTTATGACAATGCTGCTTTCCTGCACAGCATTTCATGTACATGTGCTCGTTGGTTGGGAGGGTTATAACCATAATGGGCTAGGCCATATCCACTACTTTTTGTATGATTTACTGTTCAAGGACGTTGGTGTTTCTATACAAGACTGTGATGCAGCCAGTCAATATACACTCCACTACAGATCTAAAGAAGTTTCTCAAAGTTTTAGATCTCATTCCAAATTCCCATAAACTCCTAAGGAAATAAAGGCACTGCCGTGCTTTCTTCGTAATTACACTTAAGTCCTTATATTCCAGGACATGTCCTCCACGGAATTTAAAGTCGCTAACCCAGTCCACCTCTGATCCTGTCATGAATTCAGTCGTGAAAAATACAAAATATTAAAAGGCTTAAACAGAGTACACATGGAGGGTTTGTTTCCATTCGTGGGGGAGTCTTGGACCAGATGACACAGCCTCAGAATACAAGGATGACTTTTCAGAATAGAGATGAGGAGGAATTTATTCAGCCAGAAGGTGGTGAATCGATAGAACTCATTGCCACAGACAGCTGTGGAGAACTTGTTTTTGGGCATATTTCACAAGGAAGTTGATAGGATTTTGATTAATAGGTGTGTCGAAGGTTATGGGGGAAATAAGTAGAATGAGGCTGAGAGGGAAATTAAATCAATCATGAAAAGAACCAAATATTGAGATGGCTAGATAGAGTGGATGTTTCCAATAGTTGGAGAGTCTAGATTCAAAGACACAGGCTCAGAGTTGAAGAATATCCAGTTAGAACAAAGACAAAGAGTAATTTCTTTAGCTAGAGAGTGGTGAATCTGTGGAATTCATTGCTGCCGACAGTTGTGGAGGCCAAGTCACTGGGTATATTTGAAGCAGGGGTGGATAGGTGCTTGATTAGTAAGGACAGCAAAGGATATGGAGAGAAGGGAGGAGAATGGGGTTGAGAGGAAAATAAATCAGCCATGATTAAAAAGCAGAGCAGACTTGATGGGCTGAATGGCCTGATTCTTCTCCTATGTTCTTATGGTCTTATAAATGTAATTAACAGTGCATAAAGTATGCAGTTAACTATCAAAACTACAACAAACTGATGGACCATTGTATTTAAATTCCTCAACAAATGGGATCGCCTCTGAAATAAAAATCTTTTGTCCGAACTTTTTATTTTCTACCTCGATCACATTCAACAGCCGATCAGGCATTGCTGGACAAGGCATCAAAGGCAATTTCATTATGGCAAGGTTGTTTCATCATGATGTGCTCTTACATTAATAAATCTCTGCAGCTTAAGACATGGGCAGGAAGTGAAACAAAGCCTTTCATTACTTAGCAATGTTTTGTTATGTTAAATGATATTTTCCCTGAGCTCTCCAGATGGTCAAATATCAAAATATGTTTCAACATACGGCTATACCATTCAACAGTATTATGGTTAAACCTATACCCGGCTCAGGACCCGCCTGTTCCCTGAACCCTCGGATACTCTGAAAATCTCTCACTCTCTCTCAGACCCATGGATCATAAGACCATAAGACATTAGGCCATTTGGCCCCTTGAGTCTGCGCCACTATTCCATCATGACTGATTTATCATCCCTCTCAACCTCATTTTCCTGTCTTCTCCCTGTAACTTTTGTCACCCAGATGAATCAAGAACCTATCGACCTCTGCTTTAAATAAACCCAATGACTTGACCTCCACGGCAGTCGGTGGCAATGAATTCCACAGATGCACCACCCTCTGGCTATAGAAATTGCTCCTTGTCTCTGTTCAAAAGGGATGTCCTTGTAGTCTGAGGCTGTGCTCTTTGGTCCTAGGCTCCTTGCTGCACCCACTCTCTCCAGACCAATATTCAGCAGGTTTCAATGAGATTCCCCCTCATTCTTATAAACTACATTGAGTACATCCAGAGCCACCAAATGCTCCTCATACATTAACCCTTTCATTCCAGGACAATTCTTGTGAACCTCCTCTGGACCTTCTCCAATGCCAGAACATCCTTTCTTATTTAACGGGCCCAAAACTGTTCACCATACTCCCAAGTGCAGCCCGACCAACGTCTTATAAAGCCTCAGCATTACGTGACATTCTCCAGCTCTGAACATATTCAATGGCTCTCCACCCACTGCTCACTGGGATAGAGAGGTGAAATACTTTGCAACTTCCCGAGAGAAGAAAATAATCCCCTTCTTTATCAACCATTCCGTGAGCTGGTGGGACACCATTTGGAATATTGTGTTCAAAATCGGTCACCCTACTATAGGAAAAATGCCATTTAAAATGAAAAGAATGAAAAGGAGATTTATGAGGATATTGCCAGGACCTGAGTGATTAGTTATGGCTATAGGATGAGCAGGATGGGACACCTTTATTTGGAGTGTATGAGAATGAGAGGTGTATATAAAATCATGAGTGGCATTGGTGGATGCACACAGCCAGGGCTGAGGGCATTGGCATGAGGTAAGAGGGGAGATTTAATAGGAACCTGAGGGGCACCTTGTGTTTCTTTTTCTTGAAAGTGTCAGGATGGTAATTCTGAAGCCACTCGGAATCAGAATCAGATTTGTTATCACTGACGTACGATGCAAAATTATTACTTTTTTTTGCAGCTGCACTACAGTGCAAAGGCAATTACCGAAAATAAACAGAGCAAAAATGAAGAGGCAGTGAGGTAGTATTCAAGGGTTCATGAACCTTTCAGAAATCTGATGGTGGAGGGGAAGATCAGTTTCTGAATCATTGAGTGTGGGACTGCAGGCTCCTGTACCTGCTCGCTGATGCTGGTAAAGCAAAAAGGGCATATCCCGGATGGTGAGAGCCCTTCCAGAGGCACCGCCTTTTGAAGGTGCCCTCTGTGTTGGGGAGGGTGTGCCCGTGATGAGGAAAACCCGAAATAAAAGCTTGTCCAATACGCTCAGAGGCCACTTTTTTAGGAGCACCTGTACACCTGCTCATTAATGCAAATATATAATCAGCTAGTTATGTGGCAACAACTCAATGCAGACATGGTCAATAAGTTAAGTTGTGGTTCAGACAAAACTTCAGAATGGGGAGGAAGTGTGTTCTAAGTGACTTTGACCGTGGAATGATTGTTAGCACCAGATGAGGTGGATTGAAGGCTTCAGAAACTGCCGTTCTCCTGGGATTTTCATGCACAACAGTTTCAAGAGTTTATGGAGCAGGGTGCGAGAAGCAGAAGACATCCAGTGAGTGGCATTTCTGTGGGTGGAAGGTGAGAGGAGGAGACAGGAAAGTGACAGTAACTCAAATAACCATGCATTAAAACAGTGGTGCACAGAAGAGTATCTCTGAACATTTTGCATTCAGAGACGCTCTTCTGCATATCACTCTTCCACGTTCATGGTCTTCTGCAACAGCAGAAGATCATGAATGTTCACTCTGTGGCCACTTTACAGGAGCTACCTACTAAAGGGTCCACAGAATGTATGTTCATGCATTTTATCCCTGTTCCCTATCCACTGGATTACATTTCTCTTCAGTCAGGGCTCTTGTTTTGACACACATCTTTCTATCTGCTGTGCACTCCAGTGAAAATTAAACATGGTCATTAATTTACACTCTAAATGGACCCTCTTCACTCTACGCTTTAACTCCACTTATATCCTCTCACTGCCTTATCTCTAAATCAACCGTTATTCTCATTCTAATCCTAATAGCCTTGTGTTTAAATTGATTTACACTGTGTGTTTGAATTGATTTCCACTGCATTACTAAATTAGCTTGCACTAGGTGTTTGTAGCTAGCAAATGCTGATGCACCAAGAATCTGCAAAATCTCCTCACTGTATGTTTGTTGGAAGCCTAAACTGCATCTCATGAACATAAGAATAGACTGAAGGATTTGATAAAATGGCTTGCCGTGCTGACACCACTCCCTGGAGGGAGGCTATTTATGGGATTGGTTTGTCTGATGTGTTTTCCCAGTTCTTCACTCTACCCCCTCTGCTGAAGAGCAGGCTCATTCATTATGCATGCAGGAGCAGAAAACATCGGAAGTCTGATCACTGGAAGAGTGTGATCTTCGTATGAACCAAGAAACACCACATGATCTCTGGAAACCAGTCTGGCTCCATATCCCTCTGTATGTCAGCGTTTAAGAAATTGGAGGATGTTGTACCTGTCCTCGAGTCTTCATCACCATTTTTCTAGTCTTTCCAAATTTAATCCTGGGTGCCAACATCCTGGGCTTAACACATTGATGCCATCATGAGGAAGATACACCAACGGCTATACTTCATTAGGAGTCTGAGGAGATTTGGATTGTGACCAAAGACCTTTGCAAATTTCTATAGATGGATCATGCCAACTAGCTCTTGAGTCTTCAGCCTCAGCCTCTCACCATCTACCCAGTTCATCCCTCACGTAATCTGTGAGGTCACCTCTCATCCTGCCTTCGGTAAGGTGTCGCTTTTCTCAATCTCTCAAGAGCAACCTCCCCATCCCAGGAACCTGTGTGGTGAATCTTTTCTACACTACACCCAAGGCTTCCAAATAACAAATTCTAAATCTGCTGACCTCGAGGTGCGTCCCTGCAAATCTCTGTGCTGTTGCTCGCTGTTATAACTGTAATTGGTTTATTAATGTCACATGTACCGAGATACAGTGGAAAAATTACATTTGCCTACAATTCTATCAAGTCAACCTCCTTCGCTCCAAATAGAAAAGCCCTAGCTCATCCAACATATCCTCATAAGACATGTTATCTAATCTAAACCTCCTCTGCATCCTCTCTAAAGGTTCCACATCCTTCCTATCATGAGGCAACCAAAATGAACAGAGATATTCTGAGTGTAGTCTAATCACACTTTCAAAGAGCTGCGATACTAACTCGTGTCTTGTGAAATCAAAGCCCCAACTAATAAAAGCCAACACACCATACTTCTTAAACACCTTACAGACTTGGATAGCAATGTGGAGGATCTATTGATGTGGACGCAGCTCAGTGCATGATGCAAACTAGTCTCTCTTCCGTGGACTCTGTCCACACTTTCTGCTGCCTCCAGATCGTAAGTCCTCGCAGACGTGTGATGTCCTGTTACTACCTTAGAAACGTCAGATATTTCCCTGTTAATGACATTGCCCATCTCCCTTTCAAAAACACTGTGTACTATTGTGAGTGTGCCCAGCAATCTTTAAGATATAGAAGACACAGTATGTTGGAATCTATTTTACTGGTCTTTAATATGAGAATGTAATCACTAGGAAAGGAGATAAAAGCATCTGGATTTATAGAGTTCAGTCTTCCGCAGTGTACCTCCATGTTCCTGATGCATGGATTCTACAGAGGTATATAAAATACTATTTTACAAAAAAGATTTAAAGTTGATCCATGTCTTTTTATTAATGCAATGAATGGATATAACACTATTTTGTTTTTAATTTTGTAAAATGAGTGACAAATGTAGGCTTAAAGCAGCTTTCCTCTGGCCTTGTAGATTATCATTTTCAAAATTCAAAGTTCAACGTTCAAAGTAAATTTATTATCAAAGTCAGTATATACCATATACTACCCTGAGATTCGTTTTGTTGTGGGCATTCACAGGAGATATAAAGAAGAAGAACAACAGAATCAATGAAAAACTACACACAATCAAAAACCAGTGTGCAAGTACAAAAAAAAATAACATTGATAACATAAGTTCTAGATTCATTAAAAATGAGATTATTGGTTGTGGAGACAGTTCAGTGTTAAGGTGAGTGAAGTTATCCATGTTTGTTCAGGAGCTGACAGTTGAGGGGTTATCTTTGCACTAGAGCAAAGTCTTTTCCATCCAAAATAAAAGAATTACAATCCAAATATTTAGCAGGATGTCGCTCTTTCTTGTGCCAGCTGTTTAAAGGGGGCAATAGACAATACCTGAATTACTATGTTAGATTCTAAATGTCTTTTTATTAATGGGAGACACTAGAGAAGAATCAAAATAGATTTCCAGGAATGATAGAAGGAAAACCTACTGTGGTGGGGTGGCATAGTCATATATGGTTAGTGTAATGTTATTACATCATCAGCAACTCAGGGTCAGTTCTGTGGTTGCCTGTGAGTGCACTTTCCCCACGACCACGTGGAGATCTATCATGTCTCTTTTCTCCCCTGAGAGGTGCACCTTCTTCATGATTGTATCAATCTGTTGGGTTTAGGATAGGTCTTCTCAAGTGGTGATGCCCAGGAACTCGAACCTGCTCACCCATTCGACTGCTGACCCCGAATGAGGACTGGTCTAGTCTCTCCCAACTTCTCCTTCCTGAAAACCACTTTCAGTTCCTTAGTCTTGCTGACATTGAGTGCAAGGTTGCTGCTGCGGCGCCACTCAGCCAGCAGACCAATCTCTCTCCTGTGCACCTCCTCGTCACCTTCTGAGATTCTGCCAAAACACTGGCAAATTTATTGATGCCTTCTGAGCTGTAACTAGCTACATAGTCAGGAATGTAGAGGGAGCAGAGCAGGGGGTTAAGCATGCATCCTTGAGATGTACCTGTGCTGATTTTCAGTGGTTGTGTGGTGGCTTCAGTGTCTTTGTAACATCATCAATCATAGACAACGGAATGAATTTCTGATGCAGAAAGCACTACATAATACATTTGGAGCTACGGGCTGGGTTGAGATCTTGGCAGTATGCAAGATGATGAGCTAAGTATTAAATATTTCTCAGCTACGATAAAAGTTCAGAGATAAAATATGAAAGGAATGACTGAGTTAAATAATGTGAGCTACCAAAAATAATTGGCGTGACAGAGCAGAGGAGAAATCTGCAAAATAATATACAAAGGTGCAGAAGGAGTTATTTTATTTCTTGGAAGGTTGCGGTTTCTCCAATTGCTTTGTGAACAGTGCCTATAACTGGTTTCTGGCTCTCTGGAGAGCCTGTGTTATTGCAGGAAAACCAGAAGATTGCATGGTTAGTTTTGAAGAGGCTGGTTTTAATCTTACACTCTTTGCTTCATGTTGAAACTCTTCAAACAAACAGATTTACACTTCTTGAGAAAGCGGGCTGACATTAAATAGACGGTATGTTCCTGCCGAGGCAAAATCTTTGAGCCTGGCTCATTTGATGATATTTCTCAAGCCACAGAAGTATAGGTTGAACTGGATTATTCTTCATAGCCACTTCCTTTCTGAAAGTCACGGTGTTCTATTTTCACGTTAAACATAGCTTGTCAGTGTAATTTGTTTTTCTTTCATTTAATTCGGTTTATTGATTTATTATTGTTCTATGTACCCAGGTACAGAGAGAAAAAGTACCTTAAAACGAGAAATTCTGCAGGTGCTGGAAATCCAGAGTGAGGAGGGTCTCAGCAGATCAGACAGCAACTATTTGAACTGAATAAAAAGTTGACATTTCAGGGTGAGACACTTCAACAGGACTCAAAATAAAAACTTTGTTTTGCATATTATCCATACAGGTCATTTCTTTATATCAGTACATTGAGGAAGTACAAAGCAAATTAACGACAGAGTGCAGAATAAAGTTTTGCACTTTCAGAGAGAGTGCATTGCAGAAAGACAGCAAGGTGCAAGGCCATAATGAAGTAGACTGTGAGGTCTGAAGTCTATCTTATAGAAGAAGGGGACTATTTAGTCTTATAACAGCAGTATAGAAGCTATTCTTGAGCCTGGTGTTATGTGCTTTCAGGCTTTTGTATCTTCTGCCAGTGGGAGAGGAGAGATGAGTGAATGTCTGGGATGTGTGGGGTCTCTGACACCAAGTTCTTATCTGTGACCCCAAGTAGCCACTTGCATATGCAGCAGTCACACCCCAGTACATCCATTTTCAGACAGGCCAAACCAGGTGAAGTTTGTTGGTGGCCTCGCACCGCGGTGAGATAGGGCCATGAAGTCAGCTCTGGCAGGTCGGGTGGATGAGATCTGCTGTGAGATCCAACGGCCAGGGAGGCGGCTCTGTAACACTCCGGGGAGAGCGAAGGGCACGACAAGGTGCAGGAGGCGTCACAGCCATCCACGGCAACCAAGGGAGACCCCAGTTTGCGACACGTGTTCGCACCACTGGACCCGGACTTCTGAGGTTGAGAGAGTGGAACTGCCCCAGTGCAATGGCTTCTCCTCTTTAAGAAATTCTCCCGCACAGGCTTCCTGTCACCGTCGGACATAATGGACAACCACCACAACAGTGGTGAACGGAAGAGCATCTCTGAACGCACAATATGTCGAACCTTGAAGTGGATGGATTACAGCAGCAGAAGACCACAAGCATACACTCAGTGGCCACTTCGTTAGGTGCAGGAGTTACCTACTAAATGTCCACTGGGTGTATTTCACCATATACTGCCTTGAGATTCATTTTCTTGCAGGCATTTAAGAGAAAATTTTAAAAATACAATAGATTTTATGAGAACTGTACATAAACACAAACTGTAAATCAATGTGCAAAAGAAGAGAGATTGTGCAAAATAAATTAAAAAACTATTGAGAACATGAGTTGTAGAATCCTTGAACGTGAGTCTGTAGGTTGTGGAGTCAGTTCTGAGTTAAGATGGGTGAAGTTATCCATGCCAGTTCAGGAGAAGGGCAATAACTGTTCCTGAACCTGTGGGTGTGGGACCTAAGGCTCCTGTAGCTCCTGCCCAATGGTAATAGGCTCCTGACTAATAATACTGCACAGACAACATTCTTCCTTAATCGCAGAAGATAATTTTCCCACAGAGATGAAGCAAGAGGAAACCAGACTCCTGGCTAGTGATAAATATTAGCCTCCACCTTCAGCAAGTGTGATGTTTCTCCCAAAAACAGTTTTTCTAAGAAAATATGAGTTAAGAACAGAGAGTTGATAACTAAAGGACATTCATATAAGCCATCAACAAAAGAACAGGCGGATTTAGGTATTGCTTCATGCAATGGATTGATAGATTGAAAAGTTTAACCGTGGAAAGTCCAGTAGGCATAAAGGTGGAAGTAGAATCCATAATATCGTTCAGAGAGGAAGTGGGGTGCCTTGACACACACGTAGACACTTTCCACTGATCTCAGGGGTAAACCGCCTTTTGGTTTACTTGGTGTTCCTGTGGTATTGTGCTGTTCGACAAAAGGCAGGTTTGATTGGGTAATTACTACGTGGCCCCCTGACCATCCTTCTGCATCTATGAATTTCATCAAGTGCAATGCAAAGTAACAAACAAAACAGCCCTTTATCACCCTGATAAAAGAGCAAAAATAGCCAGGAATTATTCCCTGGAAGCTACGAGCTCATGGTTTACTAACTAAACAAATGCAGAGAAGCAGATGGTTGTGGAAAAGTATGTTGATTATGTGTTTTCTACTGATGAGATGCAAATTGCTCAATGGAAATTTTAAAGCACTTCCTTGATCAGATTGTTCTTTAAAGTGAATACTCAGACCACGTGAAGCTCAGAAATTAGGTTTATATCCTGTTCTGTTACATAGCATGTTCTGTTACATAGCATGACAGATAGTATTTAACCCAAGTTTTTTGATGGTGTAAAAAGAAATCTGAATACACTATCTATTCATTTATCTATCTATCTATCTATCTATCTATCTATCTATCTATCTATCTATCTATCTATCTATCATCTATCTATCTATCTATCTATCTATCTATCTATCTATCTATCTATCTATCTATCTATCTATCTATCTAACTGCCTGTAGTGCCTTGTAGAAGTATTTAGCCCCCAACCCTTTTTTCACATAAATGAGCATTACAGGAGGGATTTTGATCAATGTAACTGAGAATTCTTACTTGTGATTCCCATGCTCCTTTTTGCACAGTAGGGCTCCACAGAAAGCACGAAAAACTAAAAATTCAAAAACTGAAATGTCAGCAGTTCAAAAGTATTCATCTCCCTTTGTTCAGTACTTAGTTGAACCAACTCTCACAGCTATTACAGCCAGTAGTCTTTTTGGATAAGTCTGTATTAGCTTTGTGATGGAGCAAGATCTGTCCATTCCTCCTTGCAAAATTTCTCAAGCTGTGCCAGGTTAGTTGGGAAGTGGCGATGGACAGCAATCTTGAGGTCTTGCCAGAGATGTTTGATTGGTTAAGGTCAGGACTCCAACTGGGCCACTCAAAGACATCAATGTTCTTCATTTGAAGCCTCTCCATGGTTGGTCTGGCGGCATGCTCTGGATCGATGCCCTGCTGAAAGACGAACTTGCTCTGCAGTTTAAGCTTTGTGATGGAGGCTAGCAGGTTTTCATCTAGGATCTCTGTTTTAGCAGCATTCATCTTCCCACCAGTCTTGATTAGATTTCCAGTCCCTGTTGTTGAAAAGCATCTGATGGCATGACGCTACCTCCACTATAGCTTACAGTAGGGATGGTATTACCTGGCTGACGTGCTGTATTAGATTTATCCCACATATTCCACGTACTGTTGAGGTCAAGAAGTTCCACTTGATTCTCATTTGACTGCAAGACGTTCTTGTACAGTATCTTCTAAGTGATGCTTTGCAGTCTTTATGGGCGAGAATATACTTCATTTTTAAGCCAGGGCTTCTTCTTCGCCTGTTCTCCATAAATACCCTTTTTGTACAAGGCCTTAGAGATTGTGGAGCCATGAACTGCAACTCCAGTTGGAGCCACTGACTTCTGCAGCTGACTCAGTGACTGTTTGCATCACTGTAACCTCTCTTATTTTGTCTTTCTTGACTGACAACTGAATTTATCGGGCCAACCTGACCTAGGTAATATGGCTACGGTTTCATATTTTTTCCGCTTTGTCATGTTGGATTGTACTGAGCTTCGAGGTATGTTCAGTGCTTCTGAGATGGTCTTATACCCTTCTCCTGATTATGCTTCTCTGTTATCATTATTCTGACTTCTCTTGATAAAAGAATAATACATGCCTCATTAAATGAGGGTGGCAATTTACCATAGTTAAGTGAGTCAGATAGTACTGAGAGTAACTGAGGAGAAAGGAGTGAAGAGAATGGTTTATAAAATTCTATGGGGAACCCATCAGGTCCAGGAGATTTCCCTGAAGACAATGCAGAAATTGTAAAAGATATTTCTTCTAATGATATAGGCTCATTAAATTTTGCTTTAAAATCAGATGAAAGCAAAGGAATATTCAGAGTATTTAAAAAAAGATCAACAGAAATATTCTCATTCAGAGATTCAGAGGAATAAAGCCGAGAGTAAAAATTTTTAAATATGTCATTGATTTCTGAGTGATACGATGTAATATCCCCGTTCTCCTTCCGGATCTTTGTGATATGTTGTTTAGCTTTAGAATGCCTCAACTGATTAACTAGAAATTTACCAGATTTGTCACCGTGAATATAAAAGCGACTCTTACTTTCAAGAAGTTGACGTTCAACAGGTTGAGTAGAGAGAAGGTCAAATTTAGTTTGAAGATTTTGACTTCTCTTGAATGCTCTTTGTCTTCATTTTGGATTGGTTTGTAGAAAATGTACCGTACTGTAGGATCTTAAGGGAGAGGGGGTATTTACAGTATTCTTATGAATTCATTGAAAATAGGTGATCCTCCAGTTTTCTACATCAACAAATAGGGTGAGTTAGTAAGGTAATACAGTATATTGCACCTAAGTTAGTGTTGTAATTATAAAGGGGATGAATACTTTTTCAGCCTCACAATTTTTGGTTTTCAATTTTTAGTAAATTGTTGACAGGTTTTGGAATTTTTCTTTTGATTTGACATGGTGCACATTGTTTTGTAGATTAGCTCAGAAATCCCATTTCAATATATATTAAATTTAGAAAATGAGACAGTAAAATGTGAAAGTAGTTGAGGGGCTGAATACTTTTTCAAGGCACTGTATCTCTGTATCTATCCACCTATCTATCTGCCTGTCATTCATGGAGAAGTGTGAAGTGATTGTAGGACGTTTAGAAGGAGGATCGAAGGGACCTTGGGGTCCAAGTCCTCTGACCCCTGAAAGCTGCCACTCAAGTTCATAAGATCATAATACACAGGAGCAGAATGATATTATTCAGCCCATTGAGTCTTCCCAACATTCAATCATGGCTGATTTAATTTCCATACTATCCTTTGACCTTAATAATCACATACTTACAGATACTGATTGCAACGTATTGAATGCAAGTATCCGCAAGTATGTGACCGTTAAGACCAAAGGATAGTATGGATAGATCTGATAACCAATCACAAAGCTTCTCTAGTCAGCGATTTATTTTCCCTCTCAACCTAGTTGACAGGGTTGTTAAGAAGGGAAATGGTGTGTTGACCTTCATTAGTTGGAGGACTGAGTTCAAGAACTGTGAGGTAATCTTGAGCTCTATAAACCTCTGGTTAGATCACATTTGGAGTATTGTGTTCAGTTCTGATCGCCTCATTGTAGGAAGAATTTAGAAACATTAGAGAGGGTACAGGGGAAAGTTATCAGGGCACTGCCTGGATTAGAGGACAAGCCTTATGAGGAAAGGTTGATTGAGACAGGGTTTTTCTCTTTGGAGTGCAGGAGGATGAGAAGTGACTTCATAGGACAATAAGAGGCATAGATGGAGTGGACAGCCAGCAACTCTTTCCCAGAGCGGCAATGGCTAATATGAGAGGATGTACTGTTATTTGATTGGAGGAATGTTTAGGGGAGATGACAGGGAGAGGTTATTTCCACAGAGTGGTATGTGTCTGGAATGCACTGCTGGGCATGGTGGTAGAGATTGATACTTTAGGGATATTTAAGAGGTTCTTCGATAGGCACATGGATGAAAGAAAAATGGAGTGTTATGGGGTGTGTAGGAGGGAACAGTTAGATTGATTGTGGAGCAGTTTAAAAAGTTGGCCCTACATCGTGGGCCAAAGGATCCATACCATGTTGTACAGTTCAAATTCTACATATCTATCTATCTATCATCGTGAACGACCCTCGCCATCGGGACATGCCTTCTTTTCATTATTACCATTGGAGAGCCGGTACAAGACGCACACTCAATATTTTAGAAAGAGCTTCTGCCCCTCCACCATCAGATTTCTGAACAGTCCGTGAACCCACAAACACAACCTTGCTATTCCTATTTCGGCGATCTGTCTGCTCACGAGAATGTTATTTTTTCGTTGCTACAGTTGCCCAGAGAAGTGCAGACTGTTTGCTAGGTCAACCACATGCAGTTTTGACCTCTGCTCACTAGGTGGCTCTATAGGACAAGCCTGATCCAATGGATGTCTTTATAAACGTGGACCTTGCACTCATTGGCAGTCTGTGGGTGATGCCCTGATTTATGTTTACTGGGGAGGCATCTCACTGCTCCACTTCTAAGTGGACTGTGTATACAGCATTATGTGACCAAACTGCATAAAGAAATGTTCGAGAGCATTAAAAAATTTTCTTTGGATTGTTACTGTTTCCTGTTAACTTACCAAGCATATTAGAGTACCCCTCAGAGTGTCTTATGTGTGTGTCCCTTGCAGAAATGCATGTGTGATGCATCCACTGCGTCCTGTTTGTGTTCTGCAGGGTTTTCCAGACTGTTGGGTTGGTAGATCTTTGCCTTAACCTTGATCATTCCCATCTTTTATCTCAATATTCACACAACCACAGGCCAGAATGTCCTTACATCCCGGTCTCTCCCCTTTTCATTGTTTCCCTGACTATCTCCAATCATAATCCCTAAACACCCTCTCCTCACCTCACCATCCACCCTTCCCATACCACGTCCATCTCCTCGCTTGACACTTTCTCCTTTGCCATTGTCACCTACCTTTCTCAGGCCATGTGGACGAAGTATGGTGAGGTACAGGTACAATGATAGACTTGCTTGCAGCAACATCACAGACACATAGGCACACACAGAATACATATATTTCACATAAAATAAAATTATAATATACTGTAAAAAAATACAAAAGAGAACAAGACCTGCAATGCTCTGTCAGGGGTGGTGAGAGAGGCAATTACAAAAGAGGCAGTGGTAAGGCTTTCATAACCCAATGGCAACGAAGAAAAGGCTGCGGTTGAACCTTGAGGTGCGTGCCTTCAGGCTCCTGTACACCCTGCCTGATGGCAGCATCGAGAAAGGGGCATGACTCTGACGGTGAAGGTCCCTGATGATCGATACCAACTTCTTGAGACATGGTCTCATGCTCACATCCTTGATGGTGGGTGGAGCTGTCCCCGTAATGGAACTGGTATTGCATTCAATGTGCTGCCTCACAAGGCAACAGGACTAAGTTCAGAAATAATTAAAGCTTTGAAGGGGTTGGGGGTGTTGGCATGGAATTGGGGAAGACAGGGACAGGAAATGGCTCTTGGTGGAAGTGCCTAGTGCAGATTCAATCGGCCGCACTTTCTCCACCACACAGTCATTTGAGACATCAGACCATACACACAGTGGCCACTTTACTAGGTACCCCCTGACTTAATAAAGTGGCCACTCACTAGATGTTTGTGGACTTCTGATCCTGCAGTCCGTCTAATCCAAAGTTTGATACGCTGTTGTTGTTGCAACGTATGGTTATTTGAGTTACTGGAGCCATTCTTCTCTGACCCCTTTCATTAACCAGGCTTTTCACCCACAAAAGTGGCACCTTCTGGGCAGTCGTTTCGTTTCTCGCACTATTCTCTGTAAACTCTGGAGGCTGTTGTGTGTGAAAATCCCAGGAGATCAGCAGTTTCTGAGATACTCAAACCATCCTGTCCCGCACCAGCAATCGTTCCACAGTCAAAGTCACAGATCACATTTCTTCCTCAATCTGACGTTTGGTCTGAACAACAACTGAACCTCTTGACCATGTCTGCATGCTTTTATGCACTGAGTTGCTGCCACGTGATTGGCTGATTAGATATTTGCATTAACAAGCCCGAGCACAGGTGTACCTAATAAAGTGGCCACCGTGTGTGGATGCAGAGGTTGACTGCTGCTTAGTATTTCAAACGAGACTAAAAGAACAAATAGATAATTTGACAGTGAGCAGTTGAAGGTTAATGAATTCTAATAGCCTAATATCAGTTCAAACTCAAGTCTGTACAAGCAGTTCTGTGTAAACAAGAGGATGAACTATGAGTGACTTGTCATGAGTGGATTATGTCAGGGTCAAGATTTTATGAACTGCAAATAAAACAACCAATTAGTAAATCATTAGATCTATCTATTTTATTATTCATTCAGCAATTGAGGATAATGAAGAACTAATAGTGAAGGATAGAAATTACTGTTGGCAACATTAGTGGATGAAAGCTAATATTTTATTTATAATCTATAACAAGCCAATCTCTTATGACATTGTTTGTGGTTAATCACAGACTGTGTGCGTCTAGGGTATTCTGTTGAGAAATGTTAGCAGAAAAAATAACATTAAACGTTTGAAATGGAATTTCAACAGCTTATCGAAACTGTTATAGAGTCATAAAACAGTACAGCCCAGAAACAGGCCCTTCAGCCCACCTAGTCTATGCTGAACTGTTATTCTGCCTACTCCATCGGAGTAACCCTCCATATCTCTCCTATCCGTACACCTACCCAAATTTCGCTTAAATGTTGTAATCAAACCCGCATCCACCACTCCTGCCGGCAGCTCGCTTCACCCTGAGTGAAGTTCCCCCTCATATTCCCCTTAAATATTTCACCTTTCACCCCTAACCTATGGCCTCCAGTTCTAGTCTCTCTCAACTTCAGTGGAAAAAGCCAGCTTGCATTTATCCCATCTATACCCCTCATAATTTTGTATGGCTGTACCAAAGCTCCCCTCATTCCCCTGTACTCCAGGGAATAAAGTCCTAACCTATTCAACCTTTCCCTCTAACTCAGTTCCCCAAATCCTGGCAACATCTTTGTATATTTTCTCTGCACTTTTTCAGTCTTATTGATATCTTTCCTGTAGGCAGGTGGCCAGAATGGACGCAATATTCCAAATTCGGCCAATGTCCCCACTCCTGTACCCAATACTCTGATTTATGAAGGCCAACATGCTAAAAACTCTCTTTACAAGCCTATCTGCTGATGTGTTAAAACTACATATTCATCTAAAATTACCAATAGTAAAAAGTAGCATTAATATTGACTCTGAAATGATGCCAAGAGGCAGCGGATTAAATATACTTAATGCAATCATCTTAAATTCTATTTGCTATTTCAAATGAGGAATTAACCCATTCAAATAAAAACTTTCATATTAATACTGACACAGTAGGAGGTATTTGAAATTAATATCTTATTCAAAACCCACACCTTGAGATCAGAGTGCTGATGGAAAATAAATGTTTAGTTTCCCATTGCCGTTTGGAGATCCCAGTTACTAACCATTTTAATTCCCTTCCCAGTCCCACATTGACATGTCTGTCCTCCCTCCTCTACTGCCACCACTGAGCTCTTGTCACTAGGTCATCCGGCTGTTTATTGTAATATCTACTGTTTATCTGTGCTGTGCACTGCATGCATTTTGAATTGTATTTTGTTAATTTATTTATGGTAATATTTTGGTTTATGCGCTGTGTGTTGTGTGCTTTGTGGGCGCACCGTGGTCCGGAAGGAAATTGTTTCGCTTCATTGTGTATATGTACAGTCAGATGGCAATACACTTGAACTTGAGCTTGCCTAGTGAGGCTAAAAGAAAACTAGTGGAACATCACCTCATATTTCACATAGGTAGTCTGCAATCCGATGGCATTAAATTCTTCCATTTCAGATTAATTGCTACCTACCTCTTCTATTAACTATTTAGCTGGCCACCATCTTTCATAATGTTGAGGTTGTGGTCATGATGGAGTTGCAGTCTCTTTTGATCCCCTGTATTGCAGCCTCCATACCAAACAGAATCAGACCGTGATGCAACCAATCCATTGTCAAGGACTCCCACTATCCAGACCATGCTCTCTTCTCGCTGCTGCCATCGTGAATGAGGTACAAGAGCCTGAGGTCCCATAACACCAGATTCAGGAACAGTTATTACCCTACAATCATCGGGCTCCTGAACCAGCATGGACATCTTCACTCACCATAACACTGAATTGCTCATTGAATACAAACTAGATACTCAGTTTGGAACGTGGGAGGAAACTGGAGCACCCAGAGGAAACTCATGCAGTCATTGAGAGAACATGCAAACTCCTTACAGGCAGTAGCGGGATTGAACCCCGATCTTCCGATCGCTGGTGCTGTAAAGCATTATGCTAACCACTACACCGTTGTGCCATGCCAGCTGGAGATTTGGTGGGAATATTGGGAGAATACAAAATTGCCATACCGAGTGTAGTGTCAGCATTATGATTGGCCGCAGACTCGATGGGCTGAAGGGTCTGTTTTCATGCTGTGTTATTCTAACTCTCAATCTACAGGTCCAAAAGGAAATGGCATTTCATATCTAAATGGAAATGAGGAGGTCTTGGAATACAGATCCATAATTCCTTGAACGTGGTATTGAAGTTGTACAAGACAGCGGTGGGGCCTAATTTGGAGTACTGTGTGCAGCTTTGGTCACCTACCAATAGAAAAGTTATCAATAATATTGAAAGAGTACAGAGAAGTTTTTCTGTACAAGGATGTTGGTGGGAATTGAGGACTTGAGTTATAGGGAAAGGTTTATGGTCTTTTGGTCTTTATCCACTTACCAATCATTGTTTCTTCCATATTGGTGATATCCGGTGCAGGTGCTTTTAAGCCTTTCCAGAGACTTCAAAGAATTAGCAAAGCAAAAAAACCTGAGGTAATTGTAATGTATTTAATATTTCAGTATTAGTTGAGTTGTGTTGGCACGTGGCCTAGTGGATAAGGCATCGGTCTAGTGATCTGAAGGACACTAGTTCGAGCCTCAGCTGATGCAGTGTGTTGTGTCCTTGAGCAAGGCACTTAATAACACATTGCTCTGTGACGACACTGGTGCCAAGTATGGGTCCTAGTGCCCTTCCCTTGGACAACATTGGTGGCGTGGACAGGGGAGACTAGCAGCATGGGCAACTGCCGGTCTCCCATACAACCCTGCCCAGGTCTGTGCCCTGGAAAACCTTCCAAGGCATGAATCCATGGTCTCTCGAGACTAACGGATGCCTATTAATAGTTGAGTAATATTGTAAACATAAGCCTCACTAAAGAAAAACTGAGTTGAGAAGTTATCCCGGGTTCCTGTGTTTTTACTTCAGTTAACTTCTTGAGTTACAAACCATAACAGTGGCAACAAGGAAATTTTTAAAACAAACCCAAGGTGACTACCTACTGATGAAGCGCAGCATGTTTTTCTTTGGAAGGGGGAGAGAGACGTTCAAGTTAAAAAAAAGCCAGGAAGTGGATGAAATTCACACATTCATAAACGGTGAGTAACGAGTGATAATAATTATAAAAAAGAAGCAGAACTTGCTGGCTACCTTGGAAAGGTAGATACATATTAAATTGCACAACAGAAGCTGGATGATGTATACTGAATACATTGAGTAGTATTTTGGAGCAAATGAAATAATGGATGAGAAACAAGTATCAGTTTTGTTGAGTGCAAGAAGGAGAAAAGTATAGTTTGCTTAGATGTTTAACTGCTCCAACCAAAACCAGACAGAGTGAGCTTTGCTGATACCATTGATGTTCTTCAGGAATATTTAGAACCAAAACCATTGTTGTTTGCAGAATACTTTAGGTTTCATTAGCAGAATTCAAAGGAAGGAGAGTCCGTTCCAGCTTTTGCAGCTGAATTGAAGACATTTTCCAAGTGTTGCTGATTCACTGATAGGCTTAATGCTGCATTGAGAGATTGTTTAGCTTGTGGAATCTTGCAAAAAAATAAAATAAAAATAGCTCCTAACTGAAGCACACCTCACATTCAAAAGAGCAGTTGAAATCGTTGTATCAATGGAAACAATGACCAGAGATGCAATTGAATTGCAATCAGGAGTGAAAGTGAGTGTGAACAAAATTGTAGTGTCCAAACAGAAACTTGACTGGGTGAATGAATTGTGTTATCATGGAAGCAGGATCTCACATACACCAGACCAATGCCGGTTCAAAGGCGAAACTTGTATAAAATGTATAAAAGTAGGACATATACCAAGAGCATTTTAGGCAGACAGAAAGGAAAGAGAAAAAGATAAAAAGTCAAGTTGCAGTTTCGAAAAGAGCTCTAATCTGCGTACTGTTGATGAAAAATCTGATAATGATGAAAGCGATGCAGGACTGAGTAGACGAGATTTACCATGTGAAAACTAACAGGAGACATGCAATATGAATTAAATGAGAAGTGAATGGCAAATTAATAAAATGTGTTTGAATGGCATTTCAAAGATACTGAACTGAAGCCTACAGATAAGCAACTAAGAAGTTATACTGAAGGGAAGATAACTCCTGTAGGAATGATGTTTGTAGCAGTGAAATGCAACAAGAAGCCACATTGGGCTTGTACATGGAAAAAACAGGAGGACCAGCATTGTGGGGATATGATTAGTTGAGACAAATACAACTTGATTGGAGATCCATTCACCATTTGCATGCCACATCCCCTGCAATAAAGTCAACTGAAAATCAGTTAAGAAAGGTACCAGATGTTGCAGCAGCAGCGTTCAAGAATGGCATTGAAAAACTCAAACATATCAAGGGCTAAATAGTGTTAAATGAAAATGTCACACCCAAGCTTTACAAAGCCCATCAGGGTTGTTCTACCATCTGTGATAAAGTAGCCAGTGAGCTAGATTTCAAGGAGCCTGAAGTAATTCCTTCCAAGGTTGAGTGAAGCCCATGAACAATGTCAGTGGGCCCAGTAACCAAGAAGGGTGGGTCTGCCAGGACATCAATACCCTCTGCCCAGGATAGACAATATCCTTGCAACCATTTCTGGAGGGAGTTCATTACTACAGATAGGGAAGAGATGGCAATGGACAAAGCAGTGTGAGGTGGCTTTCCAAAAGACAAAAGAAATGTGGACATTAGACACCATAACCACACGTTAAGATGCACATCATCTAGTGAAGCTTGCCTGCAGCACCTTGGCTTATGATACAGGTGCCATCATGTTAGATGTCATGATTGTTGGAAGTGAATGTCCCATCACATTCCCTTACTGCAACAAAGAAAAATTATGCATAGATTGACAGGGAGTTTGGTTTGGGTGTGAAACACTTCAACCAGTACCTTTTAAGGGAGATAGTTTATTCTTATTCCTGATCACAATCCACTAGTGTCCATCTTCAATTCACAGAAGGATGTTCCACTGACAGCAGCAGCAAAGATACAGAGCTGGGCTCTATTTCTTGGAGGACACAATCACAAGATCGAATTCAAGAGGACAACTAATAATAGAAATGCTGATGGATTGTCTCGTTTACCCTTGGAAAAGGAAATACCTGAAAAATTTTCAAATTTTTTCCTCTTGACTTATTCTCCCGTATGCAAATTAAAAATCTCCCTAAGATCTAAAGGGAAACCAGAAAAGATCCCACACTGTCTCAAGCTTACATGGAAAGCCAAAATGTGTGCAATGTGCAGCAGAAATCACAGTTCCCTCATTTTTACCAGTGCTAGGACAAACTTGCCCTTGATGGAGGTTTCCTTATTTGGAGATTGAGAGTTGTTGTATGATGAAACTGGTCACCTGGATGTGGTCAAAATGAAATCTGAAGTCTGGTGGGCTGGGATAGATCAACAGATCAAGCAGCTTGCCATGGACTGTTCAGGATGCCAACATGTCCAGACGATGCCAAGAGCAACACTGCTCCATCCCGGCGAATAGCCCGCATTGCCCAGGTCATGGATTTATGTGGATTTTTTTTCAGACCATTTATGGGCACAGATTTCTTAGTAGTAATGAATCTAGCTACAAAGTGGCCAGAAGTGTTCCCAATAGCCTCCTCTACAGCCTTGTGCTGTGTTGTTGTGTTGAGAAGCATTTTCTCAAGGACTGGTGTTCCAGAACACTTAGTCAATGATAGCGGACCACAGTGCGTGCGAGCAAGTACAGTAATTCCCGAAAGTGCATGGAATAGGTCAGATAGCATCTGCACCTTACCACCCAGCTACAAATCGCCTGGCAAAAGGTTTGTAAGTGTCTGAAGAACATACTGCGATCAACATTAGCGGAACACACCACACTAACACTGAATCAGAAGCACGCCAATTTCCACTTTGCATATGGCGATGCGATACACTCTACAACTAACAACTCACCACTATGCTGTTCCTGGGTCATCCCTGACGATCATGCTTGGATCCCCTCAAACCCAGTCTCAGAAGGAGTACGCAGGACAAACAGCTGAGACAAATTGAGGTCTCCTCGAAAAAGAAATTTCAATGTTTCACTTCTGGACAGGCAGTCCTGGTGAGCGACTACAGAGGAGATCAAAAACGGGTTCTAATAAGGATTACGGACAGAACTGGAGCACTCTCTGACAAAGAGGAGATTGTGGCCAAAGTCACCGGGAGACAACACATCGATCAGTTGAGAAGAGCAGAGTCAAACGTGAGAGAAGAAAGGTTTTTCAGAGCTGCTGGAACCACTTCCTGCAGTCCCAGATTCAATTCCTACAAACACCATGGAGGACGACCCAGAATCTGAGAGATTTACACAGGCACAAGTTCACCTGCTGAACAGAATGATCCACCTTGTCAGGAAAGGTGTTATACCACACGAGTAAGAAATCCTTCACCGTGATGAACTCTTTAGGCCTGAATGGGACAAATTAAAATTTACAATGCAATGGATGTCTATGTATATATATGTAGAGAGAGAGAGAGAGAGAGAGAGAGAGAGAGAGAGAGAGAGAGAGAGAGAGAGAGAGAGAGGGAGAGACAGAGAGAGAGAGTGGGAGAGATAGAGAGAGAGGGAGAGAGAGAGATTGGGGGGGAGAGAGCGAGAGAGTGGGTGTGGTGAACTACATATACCTGTCTGGACACGCGCCCCCCCCCCGCCCCCCGCTGACTGCTCCTGTGGCTCCTCCCACTGACTGTGGCTCCTCCCACAGACCCCAGTATAAAGGTGATTGGGGCCTGAGCCCAGCCCTCAGTCTCCAGGACGTAGCATGGTGGTCAATTGCTGCTTGTTCTTTCTTCCAGTCAATAAAAGCCGATATCTCGTTTCACGTCTCAGAGAGTTATTGATGGTGCATCAGTGGGGGGAGAGAGAGAGAGACAAAGAGAGAGAGAGAGAGAAGAGGAGAGAGAGAGAGGGAGAGAGAGAGGGGGAGAGAGAGGGGAGAGAGAGAGGGGGGGGGAGAGAGAGAGGGGGGGGAGAGAGAGAGTGTAATACATTGAATTGAGAAACATTCTATATTGATTTGGTGTGTATAGCTAAGCAGCATGGAGTGTGTGGAGTATAGTGTATTTGATATTTCAGTAATACTTGAGTAATATTGTAAATATATTGTTTGATTAAGGATTTCTTTGTTTGTTTACATAATTCATTATGGGTTACATGTAAATGTACAAGAATGGCATATAGCATTATGCCACCGCATCAAATCTGAGCACCTCACAGAAGAAGAAATAAGTTGACAAGTTATCCTGGGCTTCTGTGTTTCTATCGATTAATTTCTGGGGTTGCATAACATAACGGTAGCTGTCAACTCTTCCCAGGAAAGCTCTGCCTTGGGCCAGATTTGAAATGGTTTCAGAGGCAAACATCAACACCTTCTTGTAACTTTATCAGGCAATCCCAGCCATTTGTCTAACACCAGCACATGGATCTTAAGATTATGTCCATAAGATACAGGAGCAGGGTAAGCCATTCAGCCCATCGAGTCTGCACAGCCATTCCATCATGGCTGGTTTATTATCTCTCTCAATCCCATTCTCCTGTATCATTTGATTCCTTTACTAATCAAAAACATGTCAACCTCTGATTGAAATTCCTCTGGTTTGGGCCGCAGGAAGGAGTTATGTTCCACATACCTGAGCTGGCATTGTGAGAACCCAGAATTTGCATAACACAGGAACTGTTGGACCAGTAGGGGGATTACAAGTGAGCACTAATAAATAAAATATCTGTTTCCTAATTATGTTGAGATCTGCAACTCATTCGCATTGGAGCAGAATCAAAATTCATGAAGCTTCCTTTGAAAGAAGTTCCTTGGTGGGAAATGATGACAGATGGTGTAAACAGATCCATTCTTGCTGATAAGACATCAAAGAAAGAGCAACATCTCCTTCCTGAAATCTATCATGACAGAAGCCATTCTGATCAAAGGTCACTGACCTGAATACTAATATTGTTTCTCTCTCCACAGATGCTACCTGAAATATAAGACTATTAGACATAGGTGTAAAATAAGGCCATTCGGCCCATTGTATCTTCACCACCATTCTATCATGGTTGATTCATTAGCCTCTTCATCCCCATTCTCCTGCCTTCTCCCCTGACAAACGAAGAATTTATTAACTTCTGCTTTAAATAGACCCAATACATAGGCCTCCACAGCCATCTGTGGCAACGAATTCCACAGACTGACTGAGCCCAGACCCACTGAGCGTTTCTAGCGTTTGGTGCTTTAATTGTGCCATTCATCATTTTAAAATAAAATTGCGTGAAGCCTTTGTTCCTTTTTGGCACAGCTTTATTGACGGAAGATGTTATGTTGCTGGGTTCACCAAGTGATAAACAAGGGAGTACTCCAAATACTGAAAATACTCCAGATGCCACAGCCAAGAAGGCTCACCAGTTCCACAGGGTACTAAACAAATTCAGCATGTTCCACTTAACCCTCACCAACCTTTTTTAGATGCACTGCAGAAATCCATATTCATCAGCAAATGTTCTACACGTTTCACACCCCGAGGGAAGCATCCAACGTAATCGAAGACCTCACCCACCCCATATATTCTCTCATCTCCCCACTCCCATTGGACACAAGATCCAAAAGCATGTACAGTCAGGCTCATGAACATCTTCTACCCCCTGTTATCAGACTGTTGAAAAGTACCCATGTACAATAAGACTCTACTCTTGACCTCACAGTCTACCTTGTTAAGGCCTTGCACCTTTATGTCTGTCTGCACTCTACTTTGTCTGTAACTGTGAGACTTCATTCTCAATTATTCTATTGTTTCCTTTGTGCTGCCTCGATGCACAAATGTGAAGAAATGATCTTTATGGATGCAATGCAAAACAATTATTTTCACTGTACCTTAGTACATATGACAGTAATAAACCAACTTAACACTTTACTCAATGCAAGCATTACACTTTAACACTGGCTCATGGTCCTAATGTTAACAGAAATATCCAGTTAAAGTTCAAAGTAAATTTATAATCAAAGTACATACCATATACTATCTTGGGATTCATTTTCTTGCAGGCATTTATAGAGACACAAATACATAGAAACATAGAAAACCTACAGCACAATACAGGTCCTTCGGCCCACAAGGTTGTGCCAAACACGTCCCTACCTTAGAGATTACTAGGCTTATCCATAGTCCTCTATTTTCCTAAGCTCCATGTACCTATCCAAATGTCTCTTAAAAGACCCCATCGTATCTGCCTCCACCACCGTTGCCGGCAGCCCATTCCACACAATCACCACTCTCTGAGTAAAAAACTTACTCATGACATCTCCTCTGTACCTACTCTCCAACACCTTAAACCTGTGTTCCCTTGTGGCAACCATTTCAGTCCTGGGAAAAAGCCTCCAACTATCCACACGATCAAATCCTCTCAACATCTTATACAATAGAATTTCTGAAAAACTATACCCGAACAGACAGAGACTGACAAACTAATGTGCACAAGTAGATAACCTGTGCAAAGAAAAAATAATATCAAGAACATGAGTGGTTAAGTGTCCTTGAAAGTGAGTCTGCAAATTGTAGAATCAGTTCAGAGTAGTGGTGAATGAGGTTAAAAGGTTAATGAGGGTATTGGGGGGTAAGCTTTTTGATTGAGTAGTTGATAACTGGAAATTGCTGCCAGAGGAGGTAGTGTAGCTAATACAATCACTTTGTTTCAGAGACACTTAGACAGGTATTTCAATAAGCAATAGGTAGCACAGACTGGTTGGGCCAAAAGGCCTGTGTCCGTGCTGTATTAAGGATACAGACCTATTACAGAGAAATAGGAGTGATGCAGATGGGCAAATAAGCCTTAAAATTTTTTTTGACAATATTTCAAGAGGATATATTAGGGGATAGGAGAGGTTGTTCAGCCCGCTGGTCCATGCTGGCTCCCAGTTAACTCAATCCCCTTTTCCCCTGTAGAAGCATAATAGCAACCTGGTTAGACTGGACATTGTGGGCTGAAGGGCCTGTTTCAATACTGTACTAGATTGGAACGTAGTATGGTACAGTACAGGATCAGGCCTTTTAGACCATAGTGTCGAGCCAAACAAATTGAACTAGTAATTCAATGCCAAACTAAGCTAATACCTTCTGCCTGCACAATGTCCCAATCCCTCCATTTTCTGCATTTCATGCGTCTATCGAAGAGACTCCTGAACACCTCTATTGCATCTGTCCCTTCCCCCTGTCTGTTTCAGATACCTACAGCTCTAAAAAAAATCCTGCCCTACACTTCTCCTTTGAACATACCAGCTCTCACCGTAAATGCATGCTCTCTATTTTAGACGTTTCAACCCCGGGGCAATCAGATACCAGCTGTCTGCCATAACTATGTCTCACATAATCTATAAAACTTCATCAGGACTCCCCTCAGCCTCTGCCACCTCAAAGTAAACACCCCAAGTGTGTCCAATCTCTCCTAGCAAATGCCCTCTAATCCAGGCGGTATCCAGATAAACTTCTTCTGCACCCTCTCCAAAGCCTCAACTTCAGAGTCAAAGTAAATTAGTTAACAAAATACACACTGTACTTGTTATCATAGACTACCCTGAGATTCCTTTTCTTGCAGGCATTTATAGAAAAATAAAAAAATACAGTTGAATTTATTGTAAAAACATGCATAAACAAAACTGACAAATAACCACTGTGCAATGGGAGACAAATTGTGCAAAATATATAAATAATACTGATAACATGAGTTGTAGAGACCCTGGCAGTGAGTGTAGGTGTAGAATCATTTTAGAGTTGTGGTGAGTGATGTTATCCATGCTGGTTCAGGAACCTGATGGTTGTAAGGTAGCAACTGGTCCTGAACTTCTTGATGTGGGACCTAAGGCTTCTGTACCTGCTGCCTGATGGTAGTAGCAAGATGAGAGAATGGCCTGGATGGTGGGGGTCCTTGACAAAGGATGCCACTTTCTTGTGGCAGTGTTCCATGTAAATATACTCAACGAAAGGGAGGGCTTTGTCCGCGATGGACTGGGTTGTATCCATCAATTTCTGTAGACTTTTGCATTCCTGGGAATTGTTGTTTCTAAAGCAGATGCTGTGCATCTATAGAAGTTTGTCAACATTTTTGGTGACATGCCGGATCTATGTAAACTTCTCAGAAAGTGGAAGTGCTATCATGATTCCTTTGTGGTGGCACTTCTGTGCTGGTTCCAACTGTGATATCTTTCCAATAAGAGAGGGACCAGACTCTTATACTTATGTCCCAATGTTCCAAACTCACTGGAGTTAAGAAGCCTATTGATATTGATTGGTCTAGATAGATGCATGTGGATGTTTCTTCTCGCCTAGGCCAGAGGCTACAGTCTCAGAATAAATGGACATTTCTTTAGAACAGAGATGAGGAGGAATTTCTTTCACCTGAGTGTGGTGATTTTATGGAATTTATTGCCACAGATGGTTGCAGAGGCCAAGTCATTGGGTATGTTTAAAGCAGAAGATAACAGGTTCTTGATTAGTAATTGCGTCAAAGTTTATGGGGAGAAAGCAGGAGAATGGGGTTGAGAGGGATAATAAATCAGCCATGATGGAATGGCCTAATTCTGCTCCTATATGGTCTCAAAGAGCATACCAGGGTTATCTGGGCATGACTAAAATGCAACGTGTGGGAGCTGGCTGTGCACAGACCATCTGCACCCCAACTATACTGGTTGTGAAACATTTTGGGGCATCGTTGGAAAATGGAGGTGAGTCAATTACGGCATCTCCGGCTTGTCTGTAATCTCCCGAGACATTCGCCTGCCCTTCACTCACTTTGTCTGCACACGGCACCGTATCCGAAACCTCCAGGTTACTTTGAGCAGCAGCGTATATCATACTCTTCTATGGCATTGACAAACGCAAATCTGAAAGACCTCTCTGGTTGGGGCATGCCTGCAGCTCTGACATTCATTCCAGTGATGATTTTCTGTTCTCTTTTGGATCACGTGAAAAATATTACAAAAATCTTCTCTCTAGGAGAAATGTATTTATGAAATGGCCCTTGATTGCTTGAAGCTTGATGCACACTCACCTGTGCCCTTCATTCTGCCTATATTTGTCCCCAGGCTCTTATTAACTGCCCAGCTGACTAAGTGTTGCCATGGCAACAGCATCTAAAAAACCCTTTCGAAAACTGAGCTCTGTCAGAACTCAGGAAACTAACAGAGCTGCATTTTTCTCAAGTACATCTTATCTTCCGTAGAAGATGGTTTGTAGCCCACCAGTGCATATTCAACGGTCTACAATTTTGCTTATGTAAAGATACAACATGGTAACAAGCCCTATCAGGACCATAAGTCTGTGTTGCCCAATTAACCATCTGACCAATTAACCTACCAACCTGCACGTCTTTGAATTGTGGGAGGAAACTGGAACACCCCGAGGAAACTCACTCAGTCACGGGAAGAACGTACAAACTCCTTAAGGCAGTGATAGGAATTGAACCTGAGTCGCTGCATTATAACAGCATTATGACAACTGGCTATGCTACCGTGCTGCCCCTTCTATTGGCAGAAGCTTCCTCCATGTCACCTTCAATCTGCTTCTATCTGGTTTCTCTACCTTGACCATCCATAGAATCTATTTTAACCAACATTCCATTGGCACCCCACTAAGTGCCATCTTCTCAAGTTCTTAGAACAGTTGCCTGTGCTCAAGCAAGTTCCTTTCATGCTCTCCCCATTCACAAAGCCTTTTTGCTTCATGCAAGCTTTCCAGAGCGCACACGTCCTGCGCACTTGCTTGCTTACTTCTTCTTGCTCAAACATTGGCCGTCACTTATCCAAATTTGGACATGGCATCACCAATTTCACTTATTCATTCCTGATCACTTTGAACCTGACTCAGAGCTACTGGTATTGGTTTATTATTGTCACATGCACCAAAATGCAGTGAAAACCTTTTCTTGCATACTGTCCAGAACAAGATAAAACAATGGCAATGCTGAATAAAGTGTAACAGCTACAGATAAAGTGCAATGCAGGCTGACAATAAGGTGTAAGATCATAATGAGGTCTTGTGAGATCAAGAGTTCATCTTATTGTGCAAGAGGTCCGTTCAAGAGTCTAGAGGATTCAGGATTCTTATATCAGGTGAATAAAAGCTGACTTTGAGTCTGGCTCATGCTTTCAGACTTTTCCATCTCTTTTCCTATGGGAGAGGAGAGAAGAGAGAATACCCAGGGTAGGTGGAGTTTTAAATTATTTAAATTATTCTGGCTGCTTTACTGAGGCACGATCAGAATCAGGTTTAATATCACCAGCATATGCCATGAAATTTGTAGTATATACAAAAGTAATAAAATTAAGTAAGTATTGAAAAAGAGATAAAAAAAAAAGTGTTCACGGGTTCACTGTCCATTTAGCAGAGGGAAAGAAGCTGTTCCTGGAACAGCGAGTGTGCCTCCTTAGGCTTTTATTCCTCCTCCTTGATGGTAGCGACGAGAAGAAGACATGGCCTGGGTATAGTGACGAAGTATGGACAGAGTCCACAGAGGAACCCTGGTTTCAGTGATATGCTGAGCTGTTGCACAGCTCTGCAGTTTCTTCCAATTACATGCAGAGCAGTTGCCAAAACAAGCCATCAGGCATCCAAATAGAATGGTTTCCATGAGGCTTTGATAAAAATGAGCTTTCTGCAACAGCAGCATTCAAGGACAAACATAAGACAACAGAAACACAACTTACGCTAGTAACACACAAAATGCTGGAGGAATTCAGTAGACCAGGCAGCATCTATGGAAAAAAGTACAGTTGACATTTTGGGCTCAGATTGTCAGCGTCTGCAGATTTTCTCTTGTTTATAGACTTAACTTAGATAGATTATACATCATTTACACATGTGCAATCTATTCTCAGCATCTTTCCGGTCAAGATGGCACCAGTGAGCAACAATTCCTCAGGCGACATCTTCCAGACAGAAAATCTTTCCAGTTATTTCACTATTTCTACACCTTCTGCTTGTTCTTTTTGTCTTGTCTGAGTTACAGAAACTGTTGGTGCCTGTGACGTACAATTTGAATCTTGATGGAAGGATCCAGCACTGTGCTGTGTCCAGAGAGTTGCCTCTTGGAGATCAGAGATGGGTGGGGTCTGAAAAGGTCCCAGAGCACAAGCTGACTCATGGAAAAGACCAGAGACAAGGTGCAGGATCATGAACGGCTCCATCTCGAAGTGGTGAGGAAGACTGAAGTGGTGAGGTGAATGTGGTGGGGTCAGTGTTGACACCCAACAAAGATGGTCGGCGGTCGATCAACGTGTTTGGCCCTGGATCTGTGGTGTTTGGGCCTGGGTTAGCGGTCACTCTTTACAGAAGGACTGAGTTTGTGCGGCTGCTCTCCTTGTATGCAGACAAAAAGACGTTTCCCATATCCTGAGATTTATGTGACTATTGGACTATGTTTTATATTGGTTTCCTTCAGATGTTTGCTGTTTTCTTTCTTGTAGACGATTGGTGGGTGTGCGATCTGTTAATTTTTGTGTGTGGGGGGTGGTTGGGAGTTTGGTACTACTGTCGCTGTATTTTTACTGCAAGTAAAGAGTTGGTGATTGTTATGTGTAGGGGGTCATTGATAGTTATGGTGACTGTTTTTTGCTGGTGAGGGGGGATTTGGGGGTCTGTGAGCTTTGTTTCTATTCTTTTCGTGTCGGTTATGGAGTGGGGAGGGTGGAGTTGATGTCTTTTCTTTCAGCAACACCCATGGTTTTTCAGTATCTAGTGGCTATCTGGAGAAGACAAATATCAGAGTTGTATTGTACTTGCATACTGCGCCATAAAAAAATGAACCTTTGAACCTTTGTCCGTAGATTCTCAATCTGGAACAAAGAACAAATTATTTGGAGAACTCAGCACCTCGAGCAGGGGCTGCTATAGTGGGGGGGGTGGGGGTGGTGAGGGCTTAGGAAGTGTTAACATTTTGATTTGAGACCTTGCCTCAGGACTGAGAGTGGAGAGGGGTGATAGCCAGTATAAAGGTTCAAAGGTCCAATTTGATGTCAGAGAAATGTATACAATATACATCCTGAAATGCTTTTTCTTCACAAACATCCACAAAAACAGAGAAGTGCCCCAGAGAATGAATGACAGTTAAATGTGAGAACCCCAAAGTCCCCCCAGCTCCTCCCTCCCGTGCATAAGCGGCAGCGAGCAACAATCCCCCCTCCCCACACTGGCAAAAAAAAAAGCAAACATCACACTCAAGTGTGAGCAAGGCAATAGCAAAGACACAGGCTTGCAGTTACCCCAAAGACTGCACGTTTCACACCAGCGTTTGACATACCACAGGTTCCCTCTCTCCCTAATAAGGGGGAGGGAGGTGTCTCCATTTTCCCTGCGAGCGGGGAGAGATAACAAACAACTCACTGGTTTACGATGTTAAAAGTCTGTTCCGTCGCTTTTTCCGAGCTCTGCGCCTGAAGATTGGAAGATTTTCCGACTCCGATGACACACGGGTCTCCTGCCGTGACACCAACCCTCAATCTGCCCGTCTCCACAGTCCCGAGATCTTAGGCTTCCAAATGCAAGCCGGACTCTCAGGCCGAGCCCTTGGTGTGCTGAACAACGGCCAGTCCTGACACCCGAGAACGGGTCCCATTCCCGCAAAGAACCGAAGTCAGCGTGTAACTCCAGGTTAGAGTCTTCAAAAGAACCCTGAAAGGGAAAAATATTGATATTAAAGATGGAAATAGAGTTGTTTCCAAATATGCAAGCAAAGGAGTCACCATTTAGCGCCATCTTAATTTCACCCCGCCTCCGTCTCTGAGCTGAGAGACAGGGGAAGGGCTGATCTGTGATAGCTGGAGCAACACACACAAAATACTGGAGGAACTCAGCAGGTCAAACTGCATCTATGAAGGGGAATAAACAGTTGCCATTTCAGACTGAGACCCTTCATTAGGATTGGGCTGTGATCGACGGGGAGGGGCAGCCATGATGTGGGATGTGGGGAAAGGTTGGAGCTGGCAGACAGTGAGTGTTGGGTGATAGGTGGGGGCAAACAAGAAGAGAGGGAAACTGTCTGGGTGAGAACTGAGATGCAGAGGAATTTCTTCAGCCAGAGGGTGGTGAATCTGAGGGTATGATTGCCACAGGGAATTGTGGAGGCCAAGTCATTGCTTGCATTTAAGATGGAGATTGATAGATTCTTAAATTCCAAGGGGGTTAAGGGAGGGAGAAGGTTGTCATGATGGAATGGTGCAGAAGACCTGATGGACTGCATGGCCTAATCATGCTTCTATACCTCATGATGTTATGACACCTGCTCAGATTTGTGTCGTTCACCATGGTTTTGCTTCTGTATGAATACTCTATGTCTGCCAAACTCCACACGTGTGTCACACGTAGCCAGTGTCCAGGCATGCCACGCTCATGGGCTTCAGATTCAGGTTCATTATCATTGTCTCAGAAGACGTGAAATCGCCTATTTTGTGGCAGCAGTACATTGCAAAGACGTTACAAATTACATAACAAACACGAGGAAATCTGCAGATGCTGGAAATTCAAACAACAACACACACAAAATGCTGGTGGAATACAATAGTCCAGGCAGCATCTATAGGGAGAAGCACTGTTGACGTTTCGGGCCGAGACCCTTCGTCAGGACTAACGGAAAGGAAAGATAGTAGTCCTTTCCTTTCAGTTAGTCCTGACAAAGGGTCTCGGCCTGAAATGTCGACAGCGTTTCTCCTATAGATGCTGCCTGGCCTGCTGTGTTCCACCAGCATTTTGTGTGTGTTGTTGTTATAAATCACATTACAGGTTACAAATTAGTTATACATTACAAAAAGGAGGTAGTTCATGGACTATTCAGAAATCTGATGACAGAGCGGAAGAAGTTGTTCCTGAGTGGTTGAGTGTGGGTTTTCAAGGCTGATTTATACTTCTGCTTAGGCTCTACGCTGTAGCCTACACCGTTGTGAGCATTTATACTTCTGCGTTGGTGTGTCTGTGTCGCTCTGCAATTCACTGCCAAAACGCTAGTTGGCGGTGGGGTTTCTATGCTACTGTGTTGAGTTTCTTCATGTTCGTATGCACATATTTTTGGACTTCCTCAATTAACCTCTCCTCAGTTTGGTCCATTTTCCAACTCACGTTCAACTCACGTTCTTCTTCTCTCTTTTCTCTCAATTCGAAAATGGTGGAGAAGAAGAAGCAACCGGAAATGCATAGGAGGAAACGCGATGCTACCAAGCGGACCAATCACAGTTGTTACGGTCTTCGTTGCCGGGACGTGTAGTCATATTTTTGGGGAGGTGCGCGTCAGGCTATGGCGTAGATTCGACGCAGAAGTGTAAATTGGCCTTTAGGCTCCTGTAACTCCTCTCTGATGGTGGTATTGAGAAAAGAGCATATCCCAAATGATGAGGTTCCACAGTGTTGGATCCTTCCTTCAAATGAAACCCTGATTGTGCTTTGGAGGGAATAGCATTCCAATGCGCTAATGAATGCAACTCAGTTACTAAATCAGCGCGGTAATTTTGCAGCTCTATAAAACTCTGCTTAGACTGCACTTGGAGCATTACGTTCAGTTCTTGTTGCTTCATGATAGGAAGGATGCGCGAGCTTGAGAGAGCACAGAGGAGATGTGCCAGGATGCTGCCTGGATTAGAGAGCATGTCATGTGAGGAAAGGATGAGGGAGTGAGGGCTTTTCTCTTTGGAATGAAGGAGCATGAGAAGTGACTTGACAGAAATGTATACAATGATAGGACAATTGATAGGGTGAACAGCCAGCACCATTTCCCCAGGGCAGAAAACAGCTAATAGAAGAGGGAATAACTTCAACTTGATTGGAGGAAAGTATAGGGGGAAGTCAGAGGTAGTCTTTTTTTAAAACTGAGACTGTTAGGTGCATGGAACGCCCTGCCTGGTGTGGTGGTAGAGGCAGATACATCAGGGACATTCAAGAGACTGTTACATAGGCACACAAATGAGACAAAAATGGAGGGTGATGTGTGTGGGAAGAGATAGATTGATCTTGCAGTAGCTTAAAAGGTGGTACAACATTATGGGCCGAAGAGCCTGCACCGATCTATCTTCTATGTTTCATGTTCACTTAGCTTAAGGCTAATTGCAGCACATGAAGGGAATGCCTAGTGTTCTGTGGAACGTTGGAAGGTAACGAGAAACCCTCTCTGAATTAGACTCTACTCTTAACAGAAAAATCTCAGGGAGGCTATCAGTTCTGATAGAATCAGTTCTTAGTAGGAGTTGACTAAAGTGAGGTTCAAAGAGTTTATTTGCTTGTCAAAGGTTTCAACATAATAACAAACAGTGCAGAAGAATTACACAGACTGCCTAAATATACAGTTGTGAAAATTCTGTGCACTGTTTCTTGAAGTCCTATGGCAGCAAAAGCAGTAAAAATGATGATGTTTGCACCATTTCAGTAAATCAACCTACTGTCTGAGTCTGCAAGAGAGAGATTTTGGCTTGGCACTGCACATGAATATTAAACATGTATAGAGAGACGTGGACGCAGATCAGTACATGATAGAAACCAGACCTCCCGTCGTGGACCCTGTCTACACTTCTCACTACCTCAGCAGAGCAGCCAGCACAATCAAATACCCCTCCCACCCTGGTCATTCTCTCTCCTCCCCTCCCATCGGGCAGAAGATACAAAAGCAGAAAATATATACATCCAGGCTCAAGGATAGATACCTCCCTGCTGTGATAAAAATATTAAATAGTTCCCTATTATGATAAATGGAACCCTTGACCTCACAATCTACGTTATTATGGTCTTGCATTTATTGTTCACTTGCACTGCACTTTCTCTGTAATTGTTACACTTTATTCTGCGTTGCCATGGTTCTACCTTGTCCTTCCTCAATGCACTTTGTAAATTGTCAATTTTGCAGCAGCTCTACAGTGCAAAGACAAAAGAACCATTGTAAGTTACAAAAATAAACAGCGTGAGAGACAGAATTGAATTGAATTGACTTTATTTCTTACATCCCTCACATACACGCAGAATAAAAATCTTTACGTTCCATCTCTGTCTGAATGTGCAATGTGCAGTTTATAAATTTGTAATAAATAGTATGTAAATTATGATCTACAACAGAACAATCAAAATAGCTTAGAAATACAATTGTGTCAGTGTGAATTAATCAGTCTGATGGCCTGGTGGAAGAAGCTGTCCTGGAGCCTGTTGGTCCTGGCTTTAATGCTGCGGTACTGTTTCCTGGGCGGTAGCAGCTGGAACAGTTTGTGGTTGGGGTGACTCGGGTCCCAAATGATCCTTCGGGCCCTTTTTATGCAACTGTTGCTGTAAATGTCCTGAATAATGGGAAGTTCACATCCACAGATGCGCCGGGCTGTCTGCACTACTCTCTGTAGGGTCCCGCAATTGAGGGGAGTTAAGTTCCCATAGCAGGCAGTGTTACAGCCAGTCAGGATGCTCTCAATTGTGCCCCTGTAGAAGGTCCTTAGTATTTGGGGACTCATATTACACTTCTTCAACTGTCTGAGGTGAAGGAGAAGCTGTTGTGCTTTTACACCACACAGCCAGCATGTACAGACCAAATGAGGTCCTCGGTGATGTTTATACTGAGGAACTTGAAGCTGCTCACCCTCTCAGCCTTCGATCCATTGATGTTAATAGGTGTTAGCCTGGCTCCATTCCTCCTGTAGTCCATAACCAGCTCCTTTGTTCTTGTGACATTGTTTTCTTGACACCAGTGTGTCAGGGTGATGACTCCCTCTCTGTAAACCGCCTTGTTATTATTTGAAATAAGGCCAATCAATGTAGTATCATCTGCAAATTTAATTAGCAGATTGGAGCTGTGGGTGGCGACACAGTCATGGGTAAACAGAGAGTAAAGGAAGGGGCTTAGGACACAGCCCTAAGGGGCTCCTGTGTTGAGGGTCAGAGGGGCAGAGGTGAGGGAGCCCACTCTTACCACTTGCCGGTGATCTGTCCAGGATGCAGCTGCACAAGGTTATAACAAGATTATGTTCATGGGTTCGCAGACTGTTCAGATTTTCACTGTATTTTGGTACAGGTGACAATAATAAACCAATTCCAATTCCAATTCCAACATGTGATTAACGCGTGATTCTCTTCCCTGTGCATTCAAAAGCACTACCTCTAGAAACTAAAGCAGGGCCGACTGCTACACGGGGCAACTGAATTAGGTCAGTGATTTGGACCCCAACAGTGAAACAAGTGGGGTGAAATATGGATGATTTATCGGCCCCATATCTAAGGAAGGATATGCTGGCATTGGAGATGGTCTAGAAGATGTCTACAGCAATTATCACAGAGATGAAAGGATGAACACGTGAGGACTATTTGATGCCAGTGGAATTTAGAAGAATGAGACCAATAAGACACAAGAGGAGAATTAAGCAATTTGGCCCATTGAGTCTGCTCTTCCAATCCATTATGGCTGATTTTTTATCCCTCTCAACCCCATTCTCCTCTCTTCTTTCTATAATCTTTGATGTCCTTACTAATCAATAACCTCTCAACCTGCTTTAAATGTTCTAAATGACTTGGCCTCCACAGGCACCTGAGACAATGAATTCCACATATTCACCACCCTCTGGCTAAAGAAATTCTTCCATCTCTCTGCTCTAAGGGATGATCCCCTACTCTGATTCCCCTCTGATCCTAGACTCCCCCCATTGGAAACATGCTCTCCTTGTTCACCTTATTTAGGCTTTTCAATATTTGATAATTTTTAATGACATCCTCTCATTCTTCTAAACCACAGTGAGTACAGGCACAGGGACAACAAATGCTCCAGATTCATCAACCATTTCATTCCCAGAATCATTATCGTGAAACTCTTCTGGGCCATCTTCAATGACAGCACACCCTTTCTTAGATAAGGGGCCCAAAGTTACTCACAATAATCCAAGTATGGTCTGAACAATGCCTTTTAATGCCGCAGCATTACATCTTTGCTTTTACATTCTAGTTACTTGAAACGAATGTTAACACTGCATTTGCCTTTCTTACCAACGACTCAGCCTTCAAGTTAACCTTCAGAGAATCCTGCAGAGTCTCATTGCACCTCTGATTTTTGAATTTTCTTCCCATTCAAAAAGTAGCCTTTTATCAAAGTGGATGACTGTACACTTATGGTCTGACACGATATTCCATCTGCAACAACCGCTCCTGAACCTGAGGGTGTGCACCCCAAGACTCCTGCACCCCTCCATCGGATGGTAGTAGTGAGAAGGGTGAAATGTGGGCAGACGGGACGAGCTCAGGTGGGAGATCTTAGCTGGCACAAAGTATCAGCGCTGAACACTGATTTGTTTTCCGCTGTTGGGCCTCGCCGCTTTAATCTGGTTTAATCCCCTGTCAATCCAGTCGCGCGCTCTCACTCCACAAAGTGGCTGAGCTTGGTTTTATCCACATTGTTTTTGCATAACCTTGCCCAATGGTTGAATTTTTTTTTCTGAAGAAATTTGTTTTTTCTTTCAGAATTTCACACTATATTATTGCTTTTTTTTTGAGTAATTCCTGTTTTTTTGAGAGCTCAGATAGATGTTCCACACCCCACAACCATTTCCTTTGTGCAACATAGTATTGTCTGGGTTGTACAAATACTCGTTGCTATTGCTAACTAAGTCTCTTCGAAACTTGACAATAAGGCAGGTTTCCTGCTCAATAAATAATTTAATATAGGCCATCTAAAAAGAAAGTTTTGCAAGCTAAAAGACGAGGTCATAACCTAATTTCTGCTGCCCACTATCAGCACATTGAGAAATTGTCCCAATTCTGTCAAAATCGAAAAGGATTGATGGTTTCAAAATATTCCGTTTACATCAGTCATTTTCCCAAACACTTGACACATCTGCTTTAGTTTAATTTACAGCTGCTGGAATATAAATTATGGGCACCCATAAATGATTCACTAACCGAGAAACTCTTTTGAATCAGCTTTTCCATGAGATTTTATTCTTCCTAGCTCTTCCGAGGATTGGCACCGGCATTTTTTGTTGACATCTGAAATGCTTCTCTCTCTCTCTCTCTCTCTGTTTCTTTTTCTCTTTCTCTCCATATCTCTCCCTCTGTTTCTCTGCCTTTTTACCCTAACCAGCACACCCCACAGATATCAGCACAGACAGCTCAACACACACACACACCTGCACACCTGCACGCACACAAACATGAATATACCCATACAAAGCAACATGCAAAATGCTGGAGGAACTCAGAAGGTGAGGTAGCGTCTATGGAGAGGAATAAACAGTCAACTTTTTGGACCAAGACTGTTCATCAGGATACACCCATACCATAAATCACACCCTCCACAAACAATCAACACCAGCACAAACAAAAATGTTTATACACACACACACACACACACCTGTGGACATATATTTTAAGATTGATTACACTTCTATTAGCACCATAATTAGTGTATTCATTTGTTTGGTTAAATTTCTTTAAGTGTTAATATTTGTTTCTAATTTTAAATATTAATGAGTCAATTTTTTATCGTTTTAATATGAGAGACACCCCAGTGGCAGCTGAAGGTTGAACTTGTCAGCAATTTCTTCTCCACATTTCTGTAGCTATAGCTTCTATACTTACCCTGATCAGTTCACTTTCAATGTTTCATGAGAAATTTGTTCCAGAGCAGAAATAGATTCAAAATTTATGTGAAGATTTGAGCCACTAACTTAGTGACTTTAGAATCTAAACTGACAAAATTAGTGTCTGAAATCTTCCACAGAAGTGCAAACAGTTCCTTGTGATACAGCTAGAATTTACTGTTGTAAACATTCAGGGTTTCTGCACAAAGGTAGAATGCCAGAACTTAAAAACAACTAATCAGTAATGGCTTCCCTATTGAACTGTGCAATTTCGTTGCACTGAGGCTCTCTATTTCTGTACCACTATGCCTTTTTCTCACTGCAATCTTGTTCTGTGTGCAAAAGTGGAAAATCAGCTGGATCTCCAACATTAAAATCTTAAAACATAAACAACATACAAGCAAATAGCAACTTGACTTGGATGTATCACAGCTTGGTATGATAACTGCTTTGCCCGTGACCTCAAGAAACTGCAGAGAGTTGTGGACACAGCTCGGCACATCATGGAAACCGGTTTCCCTGCATACACTTCTCACTGCCTCAGTAAAGCAACCGGCGTCATCAAAGACCCCACCCACGCCAGACATTCTCTCTTCTTCCTCGTTCCATTCGGCATAGATATATTGCTATTGAAACAAAAACTTCATACCATCTCAAAAGTTTCTTCCTCCAGGCAGTTAATCTGATCAACCGTTCTAGTTAGCTCCCTGCAATGTTCCCTCAGAGATGTGTGCATGTGTGCGTGCACACATCTTTTGCTACTAGCACACAAAGGAATTTAAACTGTGCACAAAAGGTTGTCACCCTCTACCTTGCTGGCATGTTAAGTATGCTTGACGATGGTACACAATCATTTTTCCTTTTAGGGATTCAGTTGCGGATGGTGTCGATAATGTGGAGTTTGTCTGCCGAATCCAGAACTGGTTATTCATACTGTTTTTATTGAAGGAGTTATTCAGTGTGTACATGTTGCTGTCACTGGGCAAAAAACTGCACAGCACAAGATTTTTGTGCACACTGGTCATTACAAACTAGAGGGAACATTGCCCCCTTCTCTACTTATCACTTCGATCACTGCACTGTAAACACTTCACTTTTTATGTTGCTGTTTACATTGTAAACGCATGTTGGTATTTATGTGTTTTTGCACAGTTATTCCATTTCCACACTTCTTCCTTTATTTGTTATATTGGTTGAATGTTTTTTTAAATGTTGTGCCAACATACCACAGCAAATTCCTAATGAATATAAATGTATAAGGTGAATAAGGTTGATCCTTGATCTTTGACATAAAAACTTGAAAGCATATACAATTAGTCTCAAGGACAACCTCTACTCAGCTATTGTTAAACTATGAATGGTTTTCTTATCCAATAAAATGGACTCTTGAGCTCACAAACTATGCCATTATGATCTTACACCTTACTGTCTATCTGAAACAAACAGCAGAAGAGAGTGAGAGAAATGGCCAACGTGACTGAGAGATAGGAGCTTTCGACTGCTGACACAAAGTTACAACCTCCTGTAAAATCCATTCAGAATTAGAATCAGAATCATATTTCTTATCAGTGAGATGTTGTTTTGTGGGAACAGCATAGTGTAGTATCTAAAAAGTTGCAACAAGAAATAGACAATAGACAATTGGCGCAGAAGTAGACCATTCGGCCCCTCGAGTCTGCACTGCCATTCTGAGATCATGGCTGATCATTCACTATCAATACCCAGTCCCTGCCTTGTCCCCATATCCCTTGATTCCCCTATCCAAATATATAAAAATGAAGAAGTGGTGCAAAAAGAAAGTAAGAAGTGAGGTAATGTTCACGGGTTCATGGTCCATTCAAAAATCTGATTGCGGAGTGAAAGAAATTGTTCATAAAACATTGAGTGCGTGCCTTCAGTCTCCTGTACCTCCTTCCTGATTGTAGCTATGAGAAGAAGTCATGCCCTGAACGGTCAGGGTCATTCATGGTGAATGCCACTTTCTTGAGCATACTCTTTTGAAGATGTCATCAGTGGAGGGGAGGCTAGTGCCTAACATGAATGACTCTACAACCTTCTGCAGCTTTTTCCATTCCTGTGCTTTGTCAACTCCATACCAGACAGTGATATCAACCTGTCAGAATGCACTCCATAGTACAGCCACAGAAATTTGCTAGTCTATGGCAACGAACCAAATCTACTCAAACTCATAATGAAACATAGCTGATGGTAATATTTGTAATTGCACCAATGTATTGTGCCCCAGATAGATCCTCAGAGGTCTCTAGCATAAAGGGACCTCCACTACGGAGAGACTGCACTTGGAGCATTCTGTACAGTTCTGGTTGCCCAACTTTAGAAGCAATGACATTAAGCTGGAAGGGATGCTGACAATGAGAGGATGAGAGGTGACTTAATAGAGGTGTACAATATGATAAGCAGCATTAAGAGTGGACAGAGACTTTTTTCCATGGCTGAAATTACTGATCTGAGAGGGCATGATATTAAGGTGATTGAAGAAAGCATAGGGGGGATGTCAGAGGTAGGATTTTTACACAGAGGGTGATAGTGCATAAAACATGCTGAAAGGTGGTGGAGGCAGATACATTAGGGGCACTTAAGAGACTTAGATAGGCACATGGATGAAAGAAAAATGGAGAGCTGTGTAGGAGGGAAGGGTTAGATTGATCGTGGAGTAGGTTAAAAGGTCACCACATTATGTGTCAAGTCAAGTCAAGACAGGTCAAGCTTATTGTCATTTTGACCATAGGCTGCTGGTACAGTACACAGTAAAAATGAAACAACGTTCCTTCAGGACCCTGGTGCTACATGAAACAACACAAAACTACGCTAGACTATATGAGACAGCACAAGGCTACACTAGACTACGTAAAACAACATAAAAACTGCACTAGATTACAGATCTGCACAGGACTACATAAAGTGCACAAAACAGTGCAGGGCAGTACAATAATCAAAAAACAAGACAATAGGCACCATAGAGGACAAATTACAATATAATAATAAATGATGCAGATGTCAGTCTAGACTCAAAGAGCCTGTACAGAGCTGTATTGTTCTATGTTCGGTGTTCTAAAGGATTCACAAGAATATAACTAGATCTGGAGGGACTGAATTATCAGGATAATTTGCTCAGACAGGGACTTTATAAACTCAAGATTACTGTCAATTGCAAACACATATGTATGCACAGAATCATACAAGCAGCATTCACAGGAAAACATAGGTTAGATATGGCTGTGTATTTAATGTTTCAGTAATATTTGAGTAATATTGTAAATATATTGGTTGATTAAGCATTCTTGTTAATTTAAATAATTAATTATGAGTTATATGTAAAAGAACATAAATGGCACACATTATCACGCTACCAGATCATACATGCAATGCCTCATTACAGTAAAAAGTGAACCTACACCTGTTATCTCCCTGGTTTTTCTTTGAATTAGTTTAACGTTTTGAAGTTACAAAAAATAACAGTGGTGACAAGGTATTTTAAAAACAAACCCAGACAATTACCTACCTTGAAGTGCAGCAAGGCGGCTAAGCTAAAAAAAAAGCACAGAGAGACATTCAAGTTTAAAAAAAAATCATGTGTTTCTTTAGGAGGGAGAGAAAACATGGACGAGTTAAATAAAAGGCAGAAAACAGACAAATTCATGGGTTCATAAGCAGTGAGTACTGATGTTAATAATCATAAATTTAAAAAAGGTGGAAGTGGCTGGCTGCATCAGAAAAATAGATGTATTCAATTGCATATAAGATAACTGGCTGCTGTATATGGAATAAATTGAGCATTATTTTGAAGCAAATGAAATAGCCAATGAGAAGTGAGTACCAGTTTTGCTGAGCGCATTGGGTTTAAAGATATACAGTTTGCTTAGAGGTTTAACTGCTCCAAACAAACTAGCCAAAATGAGCCTTGTTGATATTGTGAGAGTAATATAGGCACATTTAGAACCAAAATCATTGTTGATTGAAGAACACTTTAAGTTTCATAAATGGAATCCAAAACAATGGGAGCCAATTTCAGCTGATGTGGCTGAATTGAAGAGATTGTCTGAACATTATCAGTTTGCTAATGAGCTTAATTATGAGAGACCATTTAGTCTGTGGAATCTTACAAGAAAGCATTCAAAAATGGCTCTTAACTGAAGCACAACAAACATTTAAAAGAGAAGTTGAAATCATTGTGTCAATGGAAACAGCTGATAGAATGCAAATGAAAGTGAGGTGTGAACAAAATTGCAACACCTCAGCAGAACTTAGCCTGGCCAAACAAATTGTGTTGCCGTTGTGGCAGGGGCTGACATACATCAGACCGATGTAGGTTTAAAGATGAAACCTGCAGAAAATGCAACAAAGAAAGATGGGAACAAAGAGCTTGTCAGGCAGACAAAAATAAGTAGACTGCACGGAGAGGAGAAAAAGATAAAAAGTCAAGTTGCCCTTTCAAAAAGAGCAGTAATTTGCATGCCACGGATGATAAATCTGATAACGGTGAGAGTGACGCAGGACTGATAGCCTTGGGATTTACAATGTGAAAACAAACATGATACAAGCAATGCGGCTTATGCCAGAAGTGAACACAAATTAATTAAAATGGAATTGAATACTGGCTCGGCTGTTTCAGCGTTCCACAAAACGAGTTTGTATGGCATTTCAAAGATACTGGGCTGAAGCCTGCAGGTATCCAGTTAAGAACTGATACTGGAGAAAATATAACTCCTGTGGGAATGACATTGGTAACACTGAGATGCAACAATCAACAACCCAGACTGGACTTGCAGGAGGTAAAACCAGAAGGGCCGGCGTCATGAGGACCTGAGTGGCTGAGACAACTGCAATTTGATTGGAGACCTATCCACCATTTTCTTGCCACATTTTCTGCAATAAAGTTAATTGAAGGTGAAGTAAGAACGTTCAAGCTCAAGTTTAATTAGCATTCAACCATACATAAACACCCATGAAAACAGACAAACAAAACAGTGTTACTCTGACGCTAAGGTGCAAAACATAAGACCAACAGTCACACACAACACAAGGCACATATAGCACATATAAGATAGCAAGCAGGTATAAGTTAGCAGTAAAATGCAGTCACACAAAAAATACGTGTCGTCCAAGAGTCTTATCTTCCTCCAAGCGAACACTTGGTTGCAGCACTGACTCCGAAGCCTCTCCCAAGGCGACTGTGCACAGGTGACACCGCGGCGTAAAGCCTAGTTCTTGCTACGATCATGGCCATGCAGCTCTCCTGCTGTCTGTCCCTGACACCCAGCAATAAAGTTTGACTAGGACTTGCAGCATTCTACATTAACAATGTCCAACAAGGTCTTGTGATGCCAAAAGAAGTGACAAAGGTAATCCCTCGCTGTTAGTCTGCACACCATCGTTGCGCACCAGCTCCTCCGATTCCTCTGTAATGCACACCAAATCCAGCTCCTCTGCCAACGAGAAACTCACCGATGGGGGTAGACCTGCAGTACTTCAAGTTCATAGAAACAATGGTGCAGGAGTAGGCCATTCGGCCCTTCGAGCCTGCACCGTCATTCAGTATGATCATGGCTGATCATCCAACTCGGAACCCTGTACCTGCTTTCTCTCCATACCCCTTGATCCCTTTAGCCACAAGGGCCATATCTAACTTCCTCTTAAATATAGCCAATGAACCGGCCTCAGCCGTTTCCTGTGGCAAAGAATTCCACAGATTCACCACTCTCTGTGTGAAGAAATTTTTCCTCATCTTGGTCCTAAGAGGCTTCCCCTTTATCCTTAAACCATTTTTAATGTCCAGAAGAGTCTGGTGATCATAAAAATTATGTTTATAAAAGACAATAACACCTCTACTTGACCCTGTAGATGACGCTGCGTTTGAGCGAACCACCATCTTACTGGTAGAAGATACTGGATGATACCACAGCCATGTTCAAGGATGACACTGGAAAACTAAAACGTACCAAAGGTAAAATCATGTTAAATGAAACTGCCACACCCAAGTTTTGCAAAGTCTGTCCAATTCCTTATTCCATCCGTGATAAAGTAGCCGGTGAGCTAGATTACATGGAGGCTGAAGAGATTCTTTCCAAGATTGAGTAGAGCTCTTGAGCAATTCCAGTGCTCCCAGTAGCCAAGAAGAAGAGGTCTGATGGGATTTGTGGTGATTTTAAGGTCACCATCAACCCAGTACTGAAAGTAGATCAATAGCCTCTGCCCAGGATAGTGGTTATCCTTGCCAACCTTTCTGGAGAGAAACACTTCAGCAATGTGGATTTAGATGAGGCCCACCTACAATGGAGATAGAAGAAGAGTCCAAAGTGGTTCTTACCATAAACACCCACAAAAGACTTTATCACTATAATAGGCTTATTGTTGGAGTTGCGTCTCCACCCACACTCCGGCAAAAAGCTATTGACCAGGTGCTGCAAGGCTGCCCAGGCACTGAATGTTACTTGGATGAAATCATTGTTAGCAGGATGACAAGGAACATTTTCAAAATGTCAAGACAGCGTGACAAAAGAGTGGAAGATTATGGGCTCAGAACACAACACAGCAAGTGTGAGTTATTTAAACCAAGCATCACTTACTGTGGTCACATGATCGATGCACAAGAATTACAGGAGTGTGCTGAGAAAATCCAAGAAGAGGTGGATGCTCCAAGGTCAAAGAACGTATGATAGTTGTGACTCTTTTTAGGGTTTATCAATTACTGAATCTGCCAAACCTGGCTGCTGTGTGTTCCACCACTTGAATTCAGTAGCACAGATTGGGAAGAAATTGACAAAGCAGTGTGAGGTGACCTTCCAAATGGTAAAGGAAATGGTGGCATCAGACACTGTGCTCACATGTTATGACCCACATGTTCAGAAAAAAGGTATTCAGAGCTGTCAGAACCACTTCCTGCGGTCCCAGAGTCAACTCCTTCAACCACCATGGAAGAGGCCCCAGAACCTGAGGTTGTTTCACAGCCACAAGTCTCGCCTGCCAAGCAGAGTGATTCCCCTTGTCAGGAAAGACGTTATCCCACGTGTAAGAAAGCCTCCACACTGATTAAGTCTTTAAGCCTGAATAGGACAATTTAATATTTACTATGCTGTGTGGTCTGTATATAGTAGCTGTATTATATAGCATACTATATGTATATATGATTATACATGTGTATACATTGAGATGCATTCTGTATTGAGTTGGTTGCTATAGCTAAGCAGAGAGGAGCATTGTGTACTTAACATTTCAGAAATATTGTAAATCGATTGTTTGATTAAGCAGTCTGTTAAGTAATTAATTACAAGTTCTTCAGAAGGGCGGGAGTCAGAAGAAAGGAAATTATAGGCCAGTTAGTCCGACCTCAGTGGTTGGGAAGATGTTGGAGTCGATTGTTAAGGATGTGGTTTCAGGGTACTTGGAGACACATGATAAAATAGTTTGAAGTCGGCATGGTTTCCTCAAGGGAAAATCTTACCTGACAAATCTGTTGGAGTTCTTTGAAGAAATAACAAGCAGAATAGAAAAAGGAGAATAGGTTGATGTCTACTTGGAATTTCAGAAGGCCTTTGACAAGGTACCACACAGGAGGCTGCTTAACAAGCTACAAGCCCATGGTATTACAGGAAAGATTCCAGCATGGATAAAGCAGTGGCTGATTGGCTGGAGGCAAAGAGTGGGAATAAACGGAGCTTTCTCTGGTTGGCTACCGGTGACTAGTGGTGTTCCACAGAAGTCCAGGTTGGGATTGATTCTATTTATGTTATATATCAATGATCTGCATGATGGAATTGATAGTTTTGTTGCAAAGTTGGTAGACAATATGAAGATAGGTGGAGGGTCAAATAGTTTTCAGGAAGCAGAGAAGCTACAGAAGGATTTAGACAGATTAGGAGAATGGGCAAAGAAATGGCAGATGGAATACAGTGTTGAGAATTGTATGTTCATGCACTTTGGTAGAAAAAATGAAAGTGTTGACTATTTTTTAAGTGAAGAAAAAATACGAAAAACTGAGGTGCAATGGGACTTGCGAGTCCTTGCACAGGATTCCCTAAAGGTTGAGTCAGTGGTAAGGAAGGCAAAAGCAATGTTAGCATTCATTTCAAGAGGACTAGAATACAAAAGCAAGGATGTAATACTGAGACTTTATAAAGCACTGGTGAGCCTCACTTGGAGTATTTTGAGCAGTTTTGGACCCCTAAAGAATTGTTGAAATGGGAGATGGTCCAACAGAGGTTCACGAGATTGATTCCATATGAAGAGGGTCTGATGGCTCTGGGCCTGTATTCACTAGAATTCAGAGGAATGAGGGGTGACCTCATTGAGACCTACTGAATGGTGATAGGTCTTGATAGAGTGGATGTAGAGAGGGTGTTTACTATGGTGGGAGAGTCTAAGACTGCAGGACACAGCCTCAGAATAGAGGGATGTCCTTTTAGAATAGAAATGAGGAGGAATTTCTTTGCCAGAGAGTAACAAATCTGTGGAATTCTTTGCCACAGGAAGCTTTGGAGACCAAGTCTTTGTATATATTTAATGCAGAGGTTGATAGATTCTTGATTGTTCAGGGCATGAAGAGGCATGGGGGAAGGTAGGAAATTAGGACAAAGGAAAATTATATCAGCCATGATGAAAGGGTAGAGCAGACTCGATGGGCTAAATGGCCTTATTCTGTTCCTATGTCATATGCTCTTATGGTTATATGCGAAAGTACATAAGTGGCACACGTTATCACGCCACCATGTCATACGTGTGCGCCTTGCTAAAGTGAAAAAATAAAGGTACACGAGTTATCTCCCAGCTCTGGGCTTTTCTTTTAATTAGATTAATTTTGTTGGCGTTACAATCATAAAAGATATAAATTATACACAATTTTTATAAGAAAGAACACAATTAGCACAAAAATATTCTATTTTACTGCCAAGGTGTGTATATAACATCAGGAGGTGCATAGATAAAGGTAGATCGTCACAGTGTATTTCCAGGATAGGTGAGTCTAAACTGAGAGGGTATGGATTTAAGGTGAGATGGGAAAGATTTAAAGGGTTCCTAAGGGGAAAATTTTTCACATAGATATTGGAGTGAGCTGCCAGAGGTAACAGTAGAGGATGTTTAATTTACAATGTTTGAAGGCATTTGGACAGGTACATGAATGGGAAAAGTTTAAAGAGATACTGTATAGGCAAAATGCAGGTAAATAGGACTACCTCAGATAGAAATCTCGGGTGGTATGACTGAATTGAGCCTATGGGCTTGTTTCTGTACTGATCATCCCTCACTTTAAGTCAGAGTGGCTGAGAGTCAGCTTCGATTACAAGTGCAAATTCTCTGGAAGATGTATAGTCTCTTGTCTCACACACACACACACACACACACACACACACACACACACACACACACACACACACACACACACACACACACACACTCAGTTGCACACATGGACCTTCTCATATACTGATTAAGGGAAGTTCGGATAGGTACAAGGATGAGAGGGATATAATGGTCCAGGTGTGCATAGAACCTAGGCAGAAAAACAGGTCAGCACAGACTAGATGGGCTGAAGGTCCTGTTTCTGTGCTGTAATGCTTTATGACCATGACTTATGCACACACACACACACACACACACACACACACACACGATTATTGCAGGACCCACAGAACTGTCTACAGAAGAATAAAGATCTTCTCCGTTGTGCATGAAAATATTCCCATGCTATCCTGAGGCTGTACCATTAAATCAAGTACCTGCTTTTCTCATACTTAAATTATTGCCTATTTATTCTGTAGCCCATTTTCTTATTGTTAAACAAAATGGGGGGAAAATCATTTCCTTTCATAATGCACTATTTTACAAAACCTCTTTTGATTCCATCACTGCTGTTCTGTTCTGTTCAATTACATTTTACCAATCAGCTACTGGACTTTGAATTATCAAAATTGCCCTTCTCAAATTATTTAATGAATTGAGCACAGTGGAACTCCAGATCAAATTAAATGAACAATCATTCAGCTGTCATTTTACATTTCAGGAATAGATTTTATTTAAATGTATATGCCCTGGAGGTAAAGGTTATTATTCCTGTGTATTTGTGATTCGGAATAGAGAGAAGACGTAATTGTGAGTGCATTTTCTGCACTGTGTTTTTTATTTATGGAGAGATACAGCACTGTAACAGGTCCCATGAGCCTGTGCTGCCCAATTATACCCATGTGACCAATTAACCTACCAACCCATACGTCTTTGGAATGTGGGAGGAAACCGGAGCAGCTGGAGGAAACCCACGCGCTCATGTGGGGAACGTACGAGCTCCTTACAGCCAGCGGCAGGAATTGAACCCAGGTCACTGGCACTGTAATAGCATTACACTGACCATTACAGTACTGTGTTCACTTCCCTGTTCATCTATTTTCTGCCACTATTTTAGTAACTTAAATCAGCAACAGTATAAAGTGAGGGTGAAACAAGAAAAATTGCAAATTTAGTTACTTTAATTTTTTTTTTGTTCTTTGCCGGCTTAATTAATTTGTCCATCCCATTTGATTTCTCTCTCTGTCAATTGCATATGTTAACAGTCCATGTGTTAATCACTTTAGGAAATATTTTTAGTAGTACATATTAAATTTGCTATATACTCTTTCTCAGACAAGTGCAAAAATAAATCACCATTTGCAATCGTTAAGCAACATATTCCTTTTAAATTTCCCGAGAAAAGGCTTTGTCTTATTTTCAGCTGCTGTGATTAATTAGTTGAAGATATGTTATCCAATTATCCAAGCACACAGTGGCTAATTAGGGCAAAATGAAAACACATTAATTATAAGGCGACATTTTCCCCTCCGAATTAACAATTTGAAAAAGAAATTACAAAAGTCAACTGATATTTGGAAGCATTTCAGTGATGGTAATGGAAGTAGGATTGCATTGAACAATCTATTTGCCACCCTGAAGTTCAAACATTTGCAGAATAATACCAAAACTTGTTTACATCACTCTAGAGCATCTCTAGCCTATGAGAGACACTGCAAAGCTTGTAAAGGTATATATTTTTTGCCTTGTCTTTTAAATGCCAATTCTTTGACCACAATCACTGCGTTGATCGGCATAAATGGGCAGAGCCTTCAACCATGAATCAGAGGTGCAAAGGATCTTGGGAGTCCTTGGCGGGTTGAGCCAGTGGTAAGGAAGGCAAATGCAAAATTGGCATTCATTTCGAAAATAAACACAAGGATGTAATGCTGAGGCATTGGTCAGACCACACTTGGAGTATTGTGACGAATTTTTAAACCCCATTTCTGAGAGGGTATGAGTGCTGGTATTGGAGAAGATCCAGAGGACAGTCATGAGAATGATAGTGCTAATGTACTGTTTGAGGAGTGTTTCATGGCTCTGGGCCTGTACTTGCTGGAGTTTAGAAAAATAAGAGAGTCTCTTTGAAACTTACCAAATATTGAAAGGCCTAGGTAAAGTGTGGGTGTGTAGAGAATGTTTTCATAGTAAAAGAATATAGGACCAGACGGCATGGATTCCGAAAAGATGAACATTACTTTATAACAGAGATGAAGAGGAATTTCTTTAGCCCGAGGATGGTAAATCTGTGGAATTCACTGCCACATATGGCTGTGGAAGCAAAATATTGGGTATACTTTATTTTAAGCAGAGGTTGATAGGTTCTTGAATGTTAAGGGTGTCAAAGGTTATGGGGCAAGATAGTGGAATTGAGGGAGAAAACAAAATGGCAGAACAGAGACAATGGGCTGAATGGCCTAAATCTGCTCCTGTATCATATGGTCAGATCTCTGCTGGGAGCTCAGGGTTTTGATCATCTCCACAATCATGCAGTGGTCTTTGAGACTAATTGCTCCAACTAATAATAAATCACATTAGCAAGAAATGGCAACCAGAGGCTGGAGCAAAGATTTTGATCACTTGATGGTAAACAAATTACTTCAGATATACCAGGAGTGGAAGTTCTCCAAGACAAACACGCAGCCGTTCACAATGCGGAACATTTTTGTTTCGGCTTAGCCCACAGGGTGACAGGCTGTGCATTGCGACTGCAGCCCTTGCATGTTCTTTCAGAGAGAGCGGTGGACTTTAGCAGGAACAACAGAGGAAACCTGAATTAAACCACACTTATAAAGCGGTAGATATAACCAGTTGCATAACGCTGAGCAGAATGGAAACCAACATATTTGCAAAGGCCAGGCACACCTCTCAGACCTCCCAGTGCCCATCTCAGCCTTTTCAGTAAATCATCCATTTAAAAATAGCTCTGCAGACGTTCAGTTGAAATATTTATTTTTAGGAGAAGGAATAAGGTTTAAGCGCTGCATCTGGATTTAAAGACCACTCTAATAAATGGTGCAATAAGGCAGAATCATAGCTTTAATCTAGGTGCTGCTTCAGAGGCAGTATTTCACTGCCTTCCTCTCCGTTTTGTGCTCACATCAATTTTTGACTTGGACTCACATTCCCGCAACTTTCTCTGACTGCAGAATTTAATGACCTTTGCTGTAAGAGAGCAAGCGGCGGGACTTTAGAAATCTGTTGTGCAGACTGCCAGTGCATTCATTAGCTGTGCTGACATGAATATTACACGTGACACGTCGAATTCAGGGCACATCAGCGCTCATGTGTACAACCCGTGCGAACTTGGGCGCTTGCAAATTTATTTTTCAGGCGCTTTCTTTGATGCTCCTTGGCTGGAGAGATGCATCAATTATGTCCTTGGGAATTTATTAACGATTATCATTTCATGCATCTATTTGCAATAATGTTGCCTGGCATGTCATGTTCTGTCAAGATACTCTGGCTGCTTCCTGTCATAGAGGGAAAGAAAGGATCACGAGCTGGCAGAAGGAGTTTAGTTTAATTTGGCGTTTAGTTTAACAATCTTGCTGACACTTCTTAAAGGGCCAGTCCCATTGACAGGGTAATCATGACAGGCTCAACACTGAAACTGCTCAGATAAAGTCTAATCTGCAAAAGGCACAGTTGTTAATGAAATCACTTTACAGTGCCAGTGATCACTGATTGGGCTTCAATTCATCCCACTGTCAGTAAGGACCTTATACATTGCATTCCTCTGCGTGCTCCTGTTACCTTCCAAATTCCAAAGATGCACGGGCTAGTGTCAGTAAATTCTGGGCGTGCTACGTTGGTGCCAGAAGCATGGTGGACACTTGTGGGATTCCCTCAGCACATCCTCGAACTGTGCTGGTCTTCAAGGCAAAGGACACATTTCAGTGTCTGTTTTGATGTTCTGATCTGCGCATGACAAATAAAGCTAATCCTTTAATCCAGGAGGAGTCCTCCAAAAGTGTCTCTGCGTCATCAATCTGGGGACCCAGAGTATAAAAAGCTGTGCAAATGTTCATAATCTAATCTTATTTTCAGTTCAGTTGAGCAGCTGTGAAAAACCAGCTAACTGCATTTGAGCTGAAACAGAATGTTGTATATTTACCAGCTCCATCATGAGCATCACCTCACCTCTATGAGGACTTCTTCAAAAGGTGGTGCCTCATGAAAGCGAGATCCATTATTAAGGAGCCCATCACCCAGAACACTTCTCATTACTGCCATCAGGTAGGAGGTACAGGAGCCTGAAGGCCCACAGTCAACAATACAGGAACAGCTTCAATCCTTCCACCATCAAGTTTTTGAATGGTCCATCAAATCACTGACACTATTCCACTATTTTGTGTAACACACAGAAACTGTTGGATGAATTCAGCAGGTCAAGCAGTATCTGAGTCCTGATGAAGGGTCTTGGATAGAAACATTGACTTTCCTTTCCGTAGACGCTGCCTGACCTATTGAGTTCTTCCAGCATTTTGTGCATGGTACTCTGGATTTCCAATATCTGCAGAATCCCTTGTGTTGTCTCTTTGCTCTCTTTTTGCAGCATTTATCTATCAATCTATTTATTATTTTTTCTTTGTTGTAACTTAAAGAAAATTTGAATGTATTGCACTGTACTACTGTTGTAAAGCAACAACTTTCATGACACGGGCTTTCCCAGGTGTTCCAGTTCCCTCCTATATCCCAAATATGCTCAATTGTCAGGTTAATCTCCCACTGTAAATTACCTCTGGTATGGGAACATTTGTAGAATCTAGGGAATGTTGGTAGGAGTTTAGGGAGAAATTAAAATAAACATTGGTTTAATGTTGGATTAGAGTAAATGAGTGGTGGATGGTTAGCATGGACTCAATGGGCTGAAGAACCTGCTACTTCTCTATATCTCCGGGATGGGCCACTCTGAGTAAAAATACTCGAATTTCTCCCCTTCGGACAGCAATAAACCAGCCTAGCTTTAACAATATTTCAGTAATTTTGTGGTTCTGTTCCTGATACTGGCTTTCACATTCAAAATTTATCCAATTACTTGAATTTAAATCTCCCAACCACTCTGCAGGGATTTGAATTCCTGCCTCTGGATCAATAGAGCAGTCCCCAAGGTCACTAGTCCAGTAATTTAGCTGCCTACGCTAGTGCATCTTATTTATTAAGGACAGATTTGAATGTTCTTTATCTGAATGCACATAATATTTGTAACAAGCAGATGAAGTCAAAGCACAGATACCGGCGCCATGGTAACATAGCGATTAGCGCGGCGCTATTACAGCTCGGGGCGCCGGAGATCGGAATTTGATCCTGGCGTCCTCTGTGAGGACTTTGTATGTTCTTCCCGTGGAATGTGTGTCTTTCCTCCACGTACTCCGGTTTCCTCCCCCGGTCCAAAGTCATACCTGTTAGTAAGTTAGTTGGTCTATGTAAATTGTCCCATGGTTAGGCTAGGGTTAAATCAGGGCTTGTTTGGTGGCGTGGTTCGAGGGGGTGGGATGGGCCTGTTCCACGCTGTATCTTAATAAATAAATATCAGATAAATCCATGAGAAGATGCTAACGGCTGTTAGAGAGACACAGTTAGAGTGCAGGGAGGATCGGGAATTAAATACTCCAGAACACTTAACCTTTGGATAAGGGGCATGAACAGGGAACCAGAGTTGTCCAGCTGTAAAGCGTAGGGATAAAGGAGGGAGGTAGGACCTACAACATTGCTGATTCTCTCCAGACAATGATAGTAACCAATGGAACAGCATACGGATTAGACTTAAGTGTCATGTGTACATCGAAACATCGCACCATACAGTGAAATGTGTTGTTTGCATCAACGACCAGCACACTCCGAGGATATGCACAGGGGTAAGTGTTGCCAAGCTTCTGGTGCCAACAAAGCGTGCCCTTAACTTAGTAACGCTAACCCGTACAATTTTGGAATGTGGGAGTAAACCAGACCGCCCAAAGGAAACCCACCCGGTCAGAGAGGGAATGTACTGTACAAGCTCCTTGCAAACATCGGCAGGAATTCGACCTGCATCGCTGACACTGTAACCTCTATGCCACTGTGCCACCCACAAACATTTTGCCTTCGTTCTGTACCTCTGCTGCAAAACATCAAATTTCACACAATATACACTCAGTGGTTACATTATTAACTACCTCCTGTACCTAATAAAGCGGTCTCTGATTGTATGCCTGTGGTCTTCCGCTGTTGTAACCCATTTACATCGAGGTTTGAAGTGTTGTGCATCCAGATATGCTCTACCGCATGTCACTATTCTAACACATAGTTATTTGAGTTACCATCGCCTTCCTGTCAGCTTGAACCAGTCTGGCCATTCTCCTCTGACCTCTCTCATTAACCAGGCGTTGCCCACACAGCTAGTGCTCACAGGATTTTCTTTTCACTATTCTCTGTAATCTCTAGAGACTTTCACAACACATGCAGGCGATAATAAACCTGATTCAGATTCTGAACTCTGATTCTGTTGTGCATGAAAATCCCGAGAGATCAGCAGCGTTGGAGTTGCTGAAACCACCCCGTCTGGCACTGACAATCACTTGGATCACCTTTCTTCCCCATTCTGATGTTTGGTCTGAACAACACTGGAAACTCTTGACCACGTCTGCATGCTTTTATGCATCAAGTTGCAGCCACACGATTGACTAATTAGATATTTGGATTTACCAGCAGTTGTATCTTGTAAAGTGGCCAGTGAGTGTAGTTAGTGATCATAAATCTGGTTCTGATTCTTCTAGCAGATTGTCTGTTGTTCCAGATTGTATCTTCCTTAGTGTCCTCTGCCTCCAAGCTATTGCATACTGACACACTCTCTGATTTCTCTTTCGTTAGTTGGAGCTCTGAATTCAATTCATATTTCTCCCACAGATGATCTAGGAAACCATTCCCTCATTTCTCCCTGCATGCACCGACTCCCATTACGTTACCATGGTGAACGGAACATAGCAAAATAAAACACACAAAAAAACGGCAAGTGCTAAAAACATTAGATAAAGGCAGAAGGGTGCAAGTTGATGAATGCTGGCCCATGACTATTGCGCTTATTATGTTATGTGATAATGCTGAATTACTTTTGCAAAGCATAATCCTGTTGAAGCCTACATTTAGCATGGATGATCAATGGAGAATTTCAAATCCAAGATTCCTTAGACCAAGCAAATGAAGTTTGTGGAAGAGTTTCCTAACCTAAGCAGGGAGTTTGCAGAAGGACTTGGACAGATTTGGAGAAAGGGCAGAGAAGTTGCAGATGGAATACAGTGTAGGGATGTGTGCAGTATTTGGTAGAAGGATAAAGCCATTGACTATTATCTAAATGGGGAATGAATTCAGAAATTTTAAGTGCAAAGGGGCTTGGAGTTCTAGTGCAGGATTCCCTAAATGTTAACTTGCAGGTTGAGTTGGCGGTAAGGACGAAATGTCATTAGTTAAAAATCATTTTGAGAGGACTAGAACTAAAAACAAGGATGTAATGTTAAGGCTTTATAAGGCATTTGTGAGTCTGCTCTTGGAGTTGCGAGCAGTTTATGTCGGAGATGATAAACTCCTGACTCTGACCACGGTGCCCATCTAGTTAGATCCAATTTTCTGCTTTCAGCTCCCATCCCTCCAAGCCCCACCCCTACATGTACTGTATCTACCCCAGTGCTTCTTAAAATTGTACCTGCCTCAACCACTTCCTCTGGCAGCTCGTTCTATCTACTCTCCACGCTCTGTAAGAAAAAGTTGCCTCTCTGGTCCCTTTTAAACCTCTTCCCTCTTAGCTTCAACATATTATGCACCTGGTTTTGAACTCCCCTGCTCTGGGGAAAAGATCGTTACCATCCACCTTACCTGTGCCCCTCATGATTTTAAACACTTCCATAAGGTCGCCCCTCATTTTCTGACATTCCAAGGATTAAAACCTTTCCCTATGACTCATGCCTTCTCGTCCTAGCAACATCCGTGTAAACCTTTTCTGCACCCTTTCCAGTTTAACCACACCTTTTCTGTAAGAGGGTGACTAAGAGTGCTCCAAGTGAGCTCCATGAAACATGGTACTCAAGATGCAATGACCATTAGCACACTTAGCAAAACAAAAAGTTAAGAAATTCCACCTGAATTATTTGATTTGTTCTCTCCAGCTATAACATAAGTCAGCATGATTCCACTCTTAATGTTCGATCCTCTCTTACTTTAATTTATTGTAAAATTATGTTTGTTTTTTTGTACATTTGGGTCTTAAGAGTTCCCCTTCTGAGTTTATTCCTTGTTTCTTTCTGGAGTGTAAACCCTGTGAAATGTGTGGCACAGAATGCTGAGCAGCCGGGAAGGGAAAAGTGAGTCAAGGATCTTATCCTCTAAAAGAATTTCCTGGATGCAGGTATATATTATTGAGTGCAATTCCGGTGGCTTAATTACAGGAAGAATAGAAAGAGTTACTACCTGGTTCAGAGGAGACCAGCTTTAAGGACAGGCTGGTTTGTTTTTTTCTGGAGTGTCAGAGAATAATATTAATAGAAGTTTGTAAAATTCTGAGATGTTTACATAAACCGTGAAGTCAGATGTTGTTCTGTATTTCCAGGGTAGAAATGTGTTTAAAGTGAAAGGGGGAAGTCCTGTTGCTATTGATGGTGAGGATGCAGATGTGGTGAGGACCTACAAGTACCTGGAAGTGCACTTGGATGACAGACTTGAGTGGAGCACCAACACAGAGGCTGTGTACAAGAAGGGCCAGAGTTGCCTCTACTTCCTGAGGAGATTGAGGTCCTTTAGAGTATGCAGGCCTCTCCATCACATGTTCTACCAGTCTGTTGTCACCAGTACAATCTTCTATGTGGTGGTGTGATGAGGCAACAGCATCAACACGGGTGATGCCAACAATTTCAATAAACTGATTAGAAAGGCTGGCTTTGTTATTGGAATCAGACTGGACACACTGGAGGCTGTGGTGGAACAAAGGACTTTACGGAAAATCCTAACAATTCTGGACAATGTTTCTCACCCTTTGCACGCCACCTTGGCTGAACAGAGGAACACTCTTAGTAATAGATTGAGACAACTATGCTGCTCCAAAGAGTGCTATATGAGGTCATTCTTACCCTCGGTCACTAGACTTTCTAATGAGTCAACCGAAAGCCAGGAAAGTGATGACCCCTCCTGTTAGACTGGTTGAAGTAACTTTTTTTATTCTTTCTTACTTCTTCTCTGATATTTGTATATTTGTCTACCTGTGCACTTGTAATACTACTGTAACACTAATTTCTTATGGGATCAATAAAGTAACTATCTATCTAAGGAAGGTGCGAGGGACAACTTTTCCACAGAGAGTGTTGGATGTCTGGGGTGAGATGCCTGGAATAGTGGTGTTAAAAAGGTTTTTAGACAGAAGTATAAGGCAGACATTTTTTAGACTGATAGTTAGACAGGCAGCAAGAAATGGAGGGATATGGAGAATGTGCATCCAGAAAAGATTTAGTTTATGTTCCATACAGATGTTCTGGGCTGAAGGGTCAGTTCCTGTCCTTCCTGTACCGTTCTGTGTTCCACTTTCTGTCTCACTATGCTGGATTGAAACTAAACCTCTGATTAGTATTTCTTTGATGAAAGTTTCATGTAACACAGTACAGGCCTCAACTTGTTCAGTCTGGGATAGCTAGACTCTAATTTGTTTGAGTTCTCAGACTGCTTCAGGGCATTGGGAATAAAAAGAGCTGGATTAGCCTCTATCTTGCATCTGTAAATTATACTGTCCATGCAGTTCTTCATGCCATCTGCTCCTTTACTGTCTACATTCTGCTGAACTCCAGGCCTCGAACCTGCAGTATGATAGGATTTGTCACAAGTCATGATACAGAACTGATCAGCCAAGTGAAGTCAAATTTTCAAAACTCTAATACTTGACCACAACAAAGACATTTATTATTCTGTTTTTAGATGTTATTATACTGCTAAATAGAGAGCAACACAGTATTGTAGCGGCTAGCATAACACGTTAAAGCACCAACGACCCTTGTTCAATTCTGCTGCTGTCTGTAAGAAGCTTATAGTTCTCACTGTGACTGCATGTGTTTCCTCTGGGTGTTCTGGTTTCCTCCCACATTCTAAAGGTGTTTGAGTTAGGGTTAGTGAATTGTGGGCATGCTATGTTAGCGCTGGAAACATAGCGGCACTTGCAGGCTGCCCCCAGTGCTTTCCTGAGACTCTGTAGGTTTTTGATGCAGAACGACACATTTCACTTTATGTTTCGATGCTTTGCTGTACATGTGACAAATATCAAACTTTTTGGAATTGCTAGATTGGGAGAACATTTTGTTTATTTGGGATTTTTAGGGTATGGAATATATGATTAAAAGGAGGCTCAGGAGAAGATTTTAAAAATGAAGTACACAAAATAATTGAAGATTTGGGGAAAAGTAGACCTTGCCTCCAGGTAGATCTTCCAGGAAGCTAGTAATGAAGAAAGTGATGGGCCAAATGATCTTCAATCTATAACTAGCTTTAAACCATCCAGCACTAAAACAGACCCATCAGACCATAGAGTCCATGTTGATCATCGAGCTCCCATTTACATGAACCTTACCTGTTTATTCTCCCCTCCTTCTTATCAACTCCTTCCAGCTTCTACCTCTCATACAAGCAGTAATTCAGAGCAGTCAGTTAACCTACCATTCTGTGCCTTTGGCATGTGGGAGGAAATTGAAGCACCCACGCAGTCACGGGGAGAAGGAGCAAACTGCACACAGACGACGTCAGAGGCTGGGATTGAACCTAGGTCTCTGGCACTGTGAAGCAGCTAATTCACTGCACTGCCCAGTCGAATTTGCAAGATACCCAGAATATTAACCGAAGATTTGTGGAGAAGCCTGTCTAATGGTGTAAGAAGTGTACAAACAAGAGGATTCCCTGTTAATTTAATATCATTACACCATACAGCAGGGGTGTATGGAGTGTCCAGTGAGGGTTAGCCCCTCTAGTGCAGGGGCTTATTTTGCCCATTCTGGGACAGCAGACTCACCTTCGGGTCCTGCTGGATAATCAGCTCGTATCTGTGGCTTCGAGGAGCTGTTTTCATGCAACAGCACCCACACCCCATGACATCTTTTCAACAAGCAGGCTAAACGTGGTGCGGGTAGCCGGCAAACTTCATACCCTGGAGAGATAGGGACATACCTGGCTTAGCGTGCGTGCAGACTGCGAGAATGAGACAAGCTGTGAGATCCAATGACCATGAAGGTGGTTCTGCAATGCTTCGTGGAGGTCAAAAGGCATGACAAGGCACAGAAGAAGTCATCATCAACCAGAGAAGACCCTGTTTGTGATGGATACTCATATCAATAGACCTGGACTTCCAAAGCTGAGAAAGTGCTCCAGCTTTTTCACTCTAATAACTGTCTGCAAAGGTCCTGTCATGGTTGGATATGATGGACAACCAACATACACAATGTACGGTAAGTTCAATTATAAATGTGGTGAACAGAATTACATAAACTTTCCTTCGTATGCATAATCACAAGAGTTTTTACAGATGCTGGAAAATTGGACCAACACACACAAGATGCTGGAATAGTCAGGGAGCATCTATGGAGGGAAATAAACAGATGACATTTTGGGCCAATGAAGGGCCTTGACCCCAAATGTCGACTGTTTTTTACCCTCCATAGATGCTGATTGACTTGCTGAGTTGCTCCGGCGTTTTGTGTGTGTTCCATTATAGGCTTGCATTGTAAGTACTGCATGTCTGTATTTTAAAGTGCAAACAATGTGGGTGGGGGCAGGCTTATAGGCTGTGTAAGAGGGAAGGGTTAAATTGATCACTGAGTAGGTTTATATAGGTAAGTCAGCGTCACATCGTGGGCTGGAGCCCATACTGTGCTGCAGTGTTCCACATTCTATATTCTAAACTACTACTAGTGCATATCAACTTTGGAACCACTAGAGGATGGTGGATGGTCATAGGTAAGATATACACTCAGTGGCCACTTTATTAACACTTGCCTGTTAATGCAAATCTCTAATCAGCTTATCATGCGGCAGCAACTCAATGCATAAAAGCAGGCAGATATGGTCAAGAGGTTAAGTTGTTGTTTGGTTCAAACTTCAGAATGGCGAAGAAATGTGAGTTAAGTGGCCTTGACCAGGGAATGATTGTTGGTGCCAAATGGGGTGTTTTAAGTATCTCAGAAATTGGTAATCTCCTGAGGATTTTCATGCACAGCAGTCTCTTGATTTTACGGAGAATGGTTCGCGAACCAAAAGAAAATATCCAGTGAGCGGCAGATCTGCGGGCAAAAATGCCTTGTTGATGAGATCAACCAACAAGCAAGTGGCTTCAATAAAAATAAACCAGCTGGGAAAAACAGAGTTAAAATAACCCACTCGACAGATGGCTGAAGCTTGTCTTTTTATTATTAACTTCTTATTCCTGCTATCTTTGAGTATAACCCAAAGTGTCTTGTTACACACACAAATTATCTGGAATTACAAAAACATTTGAGTACATCATTAGTACTGGTATTTTGAGATTAACTTCTGAATATTGCTCCAAGGGCAATACTTGAATCCTACCTCTCCATGCTAGACATTACTTGCGATAGAAACATCACATATTTAATAGATTTATAGATTCATTAAGGTCAACACATCTCTTCAAGTGATAATGGAAAGATGTGCATTTTAGCTTACCTAAATAAAGAAAATAAAGTGCTTTACAGTAAATCAGGTTATCTAGCAATTTTTCTGGAGAAATCAACAGTCTGCTATCTTGATTGCTGAGAGTAACATTAAAATAATGCTAGAATGTATAATAGTAAGGCTTTTGACAAGGTCCCTTATGGTAGGTTCGTTGAGAAGATTAAGGAGCATGGGAATCTATGGTGACTTGGCTGTTTGGATTCAGAACTGGCCTGCCCATGGGAGACAGAGGGGTGGTTGTAGGGACTTATTCCAGCCAGAGGTCTGTGATAGGTGGTATTCCACAGGGATCTGTACTAGGACCTCTGTTGTTTGCAAAGTGTATAAATGACCTGGATGAAAATGTACATTGGTGGGTTAGTAAATTTGCAGGTGATGTGAAGATTGCTGGTATTGTGGACAGAGTGGAAGACTGGCAAACAATGCAGGGCAATTACAGATATAGATGGAGAAGTGGCAGATGGAGTTTAACCCAGGGAAATGTGAAGGGTTGCAACTCAGTAGGTCAAATGTAAAGAGGCACATACACTGTTAAGAGCAACATGCTTTACAGCATTGATGAGCAGAGGGATCTTGGACTCCAAGTTTTCAGCTCCTTGAAAGAGACTACACAGATTGATTGGGTGGATAAAAAGGCAGATAGTATATTTGCCTTTAATAGTTGAGGCACTGAATTCAAAAGTCAGGAAGTTAAATTGCAGCTTTATAAAACTCTAGTTTGGCTGTATTGCATGCAGTTCTAATCGCTCTGTTATAGGAAGGGAGCCAAAACTTTGGAGAGGATGCTGAAGAGGTTTACGAGGATATTGCTTAGATTATAGAGCATGTGCTATAACGAGAGGTTGGACAAACTTGAGTTGTCATCTCTGAAGCAGCAGAGACTGAAGGCAGATTTGATAGATATTATAAGATTATGAAAGGCATAGATAGAGTAGACAGTATCTTTTTCCCAGGGGGTGAAATGTCTAATACCAGAGGACATGCATTTAAGGTGGGAGAGGATAATTTCAAAGGAGATGTGTGGGACACATAGTGGAGGCAGCTGGAATGTTATGTTGGTAGAGGCAGAAGCATTAGGGACATTTAAGAGACATTTTGATAGGCACATGGATGTATAGAAAAAAGGATATGGATATTGTGTAGGTCAACAGGATTAGTTAGGCTGCCCATTTGATTACTAATTTAATTGGATCAGCACAACATTGTGTGCCGAAGGGCCTGTTTCTGTTCTGTACTGTTCTATGTTGTATGTTTTAGGATCTCCATACCAATGTAATTATAGAATTGGAGGAACAAAGAATCGGGTTTATTATCGATGGAAAAGAATAATAAACATTAAACATAAATTATACCCAATTTTTACAGAATGAATACAATTAGAATAAAAAAGACCATTTTAGTTGAGGGGTTATAGTGCTGCTAAGTTATGGTAGTTATAGTTTTGCTGGTTAGCTCAAGAACCAAATGGTTGAAGGGGGTAGTAGCTGTTCTTGAATCTGGAGGTGTGGGACTTCACACTTCTGTACCTCCTGCCAGATGGTAGCTTTGAGAAGATAGCTTGGCCCATATGGTGGAGATCCACATTGATGGATATACCCTTCTGTAGTGGGCAGGGATGTGCCCATTATGCACTGCCCGAGTCCACTACCCTCTGCAGCTTCTTACGCTACAGCGCATTCACATTGCCGTACCAGATCACGATGCAATGAGTCGGGATAATTTCAAGTTGAAGTTTAATTGTTATTCGACCGTACATGAACACTGCCAAATGAAACAGCATTACTCCAGGGCCAAGGTGCAAAATGTAATACCAACAGTCAAACACAGTGCAAGGCGCATACAATATAGTAGTAAATATACAGTCATCAAAAAACCCTGAAGGCCCCGAGTGTCTTACCCTATATATTGAAGGCGTCTGTATGTTGTCAGCAAGCAATTCCACAGAGGAACTCAATCCAGTTTGTCTTCCACCGGTCAAAGTGTCAATGGGAGAGGCCAGCTCCCAGCTAGCATGGGCTCCAGCACACCCACTACACCTCTGCTCCCTCCCACACCCCATTCAGCATCTCGCCCTTGGGTGGCTGTAAAAGGTGACTCAGTGGCCTCGAGGCCGAGTCCGTGATACAACCAAGGCCATGTTGGATTCGCCAACGAGCCAGCGAACTGGACTTGCGGTATTCCAGATTACCGGTGTCCAACAGGGTCCTGCAATCACAATTATCCAAATATCTGTTTGGTGAGGTGCACGTCGTCTTCACACACTAACTTCAATGCCTCCCTGCAGCAGGCAGCAACACGGTCCACACCAAGTCCAGCTCCATCACTATCGACCAATTCACCGATGAGATAGCCTTGCAGTGTTTGATGTTCTTGATAGCCAGCAGTGTCTCATCATCATAAAAAAAACCCCAGAAAGGACCAAACTATGCACCACTGGTTGGACGCAGAGTGGCTACTGTAAACAGTACATTTGTAGAAATTAACCTCTTAAGGACAGGTCTACAATCTGGTAATGAATACAAATTGTTGAATCTGGCAGAGTTTGTTTGAGTGCTGTAAAAAAGTTAGAATTCTTCATAACCTCAAGGCTGCATGCTTAATCCTTGCTCTCCTCACTTTATACTTATGGCTGTGAGGCTGCCATGCTGGACTCAGGACAGGTCCTCTGAAATGATAATGCCAAGGAATTTAAAGTTTCGAAGAAAGCATGGCAGCACCATTACTTTTGTAGAAGTTTGCAAAAATTCAGCATGACATTAAAACTTTGATGCATTTCTATAGATGTGCCGTGGACAGTATATTGACTGGTTGCATCATGGAAATACAAATGGAAAAGCTTACAAAAAAATAATGGCTACAGCCCAGTTCATTGCGGATGAAGTCATCCCTACCATTGAGCACATCTGCACGGAGCACTGTCACAGGAAAGCAGCATCCATCATCAAGGACCCCCACCATCCGGGTCATACTCTCTTCTTGCTTCTGCCAAGAGAAAGAAGGTACAGGAGCCTCAGGACCCACACCACCATGACCAGAAACAGTTATTACTCCTCAACCATCAGGCATTTGAACCAGAGGGGACAACTTCACTCACTCCAACACTGAACTTGTCCCATAACCCGTGGACTCACTTTCAAGACTCTACAACTCATTACTCAATATTTATTGCTTATTTATTTATTATTATTATTTTGTTTTATTTTCTCACTTTCTATTTACACAGTTTGTTGTCTTTTGCACATTGGTCATTGTCCATCCTATTGGGGGCAGTCTTTCACTGATTCTATTGTTTTTCTTGTACTTACTGTGAATGCCCACAAGAAAATGAATCTTGGGGTTGTATGTGATGACATATACATACTTTAATTTTATTTTGAACTTTGATCTTTGAAGATGGGGCAACAAAGTTGCTTCCATTGGTAAGAGAGGGTACAACTAAGGTACATAGCCTCAAGATTGGGTGAAATAGATTTAGGATGGAGTTGAGGAGAAAATGGTTTTCCCAGAGAGCAGTGATCCAGTAGAATTTTCTGCCCAGGGAACCAGTGGAGGCTGCCTAATTAAATATATTTAAGACACAGCGAGATATATTTTTGCATAGCAGGGGAATTATGGGGAAAAGGCAAACAGGTAGAACTGAGTCTATGGCCAGATCAGTCATGATCTTATTGAATGGTGGAGCAGGCTCGATGAGCCAGATGGCCTACTCCTGCTCCAATTTCTTATTTTCTTATGTTTTAATGATTACAGATGGATGCATCTACAAGGCTCCCTTGATTTTCCAGTGGAAATGACCATTTTGTAGATCACCTGAGATCAGAATAATCGACTGATCTTGGGAATAACCCATGAGCCTTGTCCTGATCCAGACATGATATATGATAAATCCTCAAGAGATGGAGAGATTGGTGAACTATGTTCCCAAACCACTCCTTCTGCAAGACAAGCTTCATTTCCCACGTGGAATACCTCAAAATTCCCAAATCATCTCAAAATATTATATCCTGAAATAGCTATATTAATTTTCATTTGACTAATAATGCTAAAAAATTTTATTGTTTACCTCAAGATCCTTTTTCAAAGATGCTTCAAAGGTTCAAAGGTCCAATTTAATACCGGAGAAATGTATGCAATATGCATCCTGAAATGCTTTTTTCTTTGCAAGCATCCACAAAAACAGAAGTGCGCCAAAGAATGAACAACAGATGAACGCAAGAACCCTAAAGAACCCCACCCCCCAACTCCCCATCCCAGCGCAGACACAGCAGTGAGTAACAATCTCCCCTCCCCGCATCAGCAAAACAAAGCAAGCATCAGCACCACCACCGAGCACTCAAGCATGAGCAAAGCAACAGCAAAGAAACAGACTTGCAGTTACCCCAAAGACTTCACGTTACACCTGGCATTCGACATACCGAGAAAAAGGTGTCTCTATTTTCCCAGTGAGTGGGGAAACATAACAAACAACTCTCTGGCTTACAATGTTAAAAAGGTTCGTTGCATCGCTTTTTTCGAGCTCTGTGCCCAAAGGTTGCTAAGATCCCGGATCTTCAGGCCCCCAGCAGATATCCTGACTCCCCTGAAAACACACTGGTCTCCTGTTGTGACACCGACCCTCAATCCGCCCGTCTTCAGAGCCCTGAGATCTTGGGCTTCTGAATTCGAGCTGGGCTCTCAGGCCAAACCCCTGGTGTGCCGAACATTGGCCAATCCTGAAACCCTGAGAACGGGTCCCATTCCTGCAAAGAACCAAAGTCTTCAAAAGAACCCTGAAAGGGAAAAATAAAGATATTAAAGATGGAAATAGAGCTGTTTCCAAAGCTGCAAGCAAAGGAGTCACCGTTTAGTGCTATCTTAACTCCTCCTGTCTCCTTTATAGAACATAGAATATTACAGCACAGTAGAGGCCCTTTGGTCTAATTTGCCTTCACAAACTAAATCTCCACTCAGTGATAACTTTATTAGGTAACTCATGGTCTTCTGTTACTATAGCTTATCTCTTCAAGTTTGATGTCCCATACATTTTGAGATGTTCTTCTGCACACCACTGGTGTAATGGATGGTTATTTGAGTTACTATCACATTCCTGTCAGCTTGAACCATTTTCCTCAAACCTTAACACAATAACATGGAATGCTTACCCATAGAACTGCTGCTCACTGGATGTTATTTTGTTTTTTGTACCATTCTCTGTAAACTCCAGAGACTGTTGTGAGTGGAAATCCCAGAAGATCAGTCCTTTCTGGCACCCACAGTCATTCCATGGTCAAAGTCACTCAGATCATATTTCTTCCCCATTCTAAAGCTCAGTCTGAAATGCAACTGAACCTCTTGACCATGTCTTTTATGCATTGAGTTGCTGCCACACGATTGGCTGATTTCTATTGATAACCTGGCTTACAGGTGTACCTAATAAAGTGGCCACTCAGTGTATGTGCCCCAATCAACATTTATTGTCTGTTCAAAATCAGAATTAGAATTAGAACCAGAGCCTGGTTTTGTTTTACAATCTTAGATCATCCATAATTTGTTGTTTTGTGGCAGCAGTACAGTGCAAAAACATAAAATTACTGTAAATTGCAAAAATAAATAAATAATGGGAAAATGAATGACGGGGTAGTGATCATGGACCATACATACATGTGATAGTAGGGGAAGAAGCTGTTCCTGAATGGGTCTTCATGCACTTGTATCCAATGGCAATACTGTGAAGACGGCACTTCATGGAAGGTGAGGGTCCCTAATGATGGATGCTGCCTTACTTGGGCATTAACTCTTGATGATGTCCTCAATAGTGGGGAGAATTTGGCCTGTAATAGAGCTGGCTGAGTTTAGAATCCTCTGCATCCTCTTGCATTAGAGCTCCCATATCAGGCTATGATGCATTCGGTCAGCATGCCCTCCATTGTACATCTATAGGGATTTGTAACAGTTTTAGTCGACATACAGTATCAAATCTCCCTAAACTCCTAATGAAGTAAAGCCATTGGTGTGTTTTCTTCATGCTATATTGGCCCCAGGACAGATCTTCCAAGATACTGATGCTCAGGAACTTGAAGCTGCTCACCCTGTCAATGAGGACTGGTGTGTGCTCCCCTGACTTCCCTTTCTTGAAGTCCACAGTCAATTCCCGATGTTGAGTGCCAGGTTGGTGTGGTGACTATGTTCCTAATGGCACATTGGGGAGGTGGTAGAGAGCCTCAAAGCCCTTCTACTGGAGGTCCTTTCACAGTGCTGTTGAATAGGAAGTTCTGTGATTTAGACTCATAGGATCATAAGATATAGAGCAGATTTAGGCCATTTAGCTCTAAAAGTGTACTCCATCATTCAGTCATGACTTTTTTTCAACACCATTCACCCACCTTCTCCTTGTAATCCTTACCAATCAAGAACCTATCCCCATAATGATCCAAAGACCTGGCCTCCATAACCCTCAAATTCCACAGATTCACCATCTTCTGGCTAAAGAAAATCCTCCTCATATCTGTTCTAAAGGGATATCCTTCTAACCTGAGGCTGTGCTCTCAGATCCTAGACTTTTCTACTAATGGAGGCATGCTCTCCACATCTACTCTATCCAGGCTTTTCTGTATCTGATGGGTTTTGATAAGATTCCCCCTTGTCCTTCTGAACTCCATCAAGTACATGGACAGACACATCAACTTATAAGGCCCTGAAACAGGGGAGCAGAATTAAACCATTCAGCCATGTCTGATCATGGCTGATTTATTATCCCGCTCAACCCCAACCCCATTCTCCCACCTTTTCCTGGTAACATGTGATGACCAAACATACCTCATTCTTCTGAACCCCCTGTGCACCTTCTCCAGGGCCAGTACTATCTTCCTTAGATATGGAGTCCAAGGTGTTCCAGCTTTGGCCAAAACCTTCAGGGAGGTAACATTCTCCTTGTGTCTTCCTATTTCCCAAAGATATCTCATGAATTTTGTTTGATAAATAGTATAAAGGCAATGCCTATAGTTCTACTGTAAGTTCTCAATTCCAGCCAAAATTACTCATCATCTTTGGAAACCACAATATTGGCAAATGAAATTGATATTTCCTGAATAGCAGATACAGAATGTTTTCCATATCAGGCTCCTCCTGGGAGACAAACAAATTGCTCGGAAGTTGCAGTCTTGCCATTTCATGTAAATCTCTTTTATCATGTTCCCTGTCCTTCATTTAACAGGAGGAATCTAACCACAACGTAGCCTTTCCTCAGGGAGCAGAATTCCAGAGAGTATTTGTATTAGAAAAAAAAATCAGTGTGCATTAAACAAAACACAAGAGAGTGGCGTGGTAGTGTAGCAGTTAGTGCAATGCTTTACAGCAACCAGCTATAAGATTAGGTTTCAATTCTCGCTGATGTCTGTAAGGAGCTGGTCCTCACTGATCTGATTTGATGCAAACAATGCATTTCACTGCATGTTTGATTGCACCTGTGACAAACACAGATAATCCTACCTTACTAGCTGCCACAGTGTCCAGCCCCAGATGTGTCTCAGAGTCAGCAAAGCTCTCAGCTTTGACAAGTACTGGATGAACAAAGAAAAATTAACAACTATTGTTCTTTGATGATTTGCCGTATTACAACCTGTGTGGCGTTTCTTCTGGAAGCTCTAAAAGTCACAGGCATAAATTTGTTTGATTAAAAATGCAATATATTATCCCAGATGAAGACATAGCACCTTCACACTGCAACTAATGCCCTTGGAAGGTAATCTTCTAGCAAACATCTCTGTTTGTATAGATCCAGGAGATCATTCAGTTTCTCTGCCAATTAGTATGTTCATGGCTCATCTTTTACCTCAGCTGCACTGTTCTGCCCCCAACCACATGTTCCTTGATCCCTTAATGTCTAAAGATCCATCATTGAGTCATAGACTTATGGAGCATTGACATAGGACCCTCAGCCCAGCCAGTCCGTGCTGACTGTGATGCCCACCATAGTCCCAATTTCCTGCATATGGCTCAAGTCTCTCCAAACCTTACTCCTCCTTGTTCTTATCCATGTGCTTTTTAAATGATACTTTTGTACCTGCTCCAACCACTTCCTTTGGCAGCGTGTTCCAAATACTCACCAACCTCTGAATAAAGAAGTTGCCCTTCTGGCCCCTTTTATATCTTTCCCCTCTCATTCTAAATCTACACCCCTTAAATTTGGACTCTTTTGCCTTGTGGAAATGACAGTTACTATCCACCTATCTATGCCTCTCAAAACTTGAAATATTCCTATAAAGATCCCCACCCCCTCCCGTTCTCTTATATTCCAAGCTCTCCCTATCACTCAGGCTCTCGAGTTATGGCAACATCCTTGTAAATATTTTCTGGACTCTCTTCATTTTAGCCCAGCTCTTGGACTCAGTGTCCTGACTGCTGAAGGCCAGCATGCCAAAGGTCTTTTTCATCTCCCTGTCTATCTGTGACACTTCCAACAAACTAACTACTTACACTCCTCGGTTCTTCAGTTCCATTACACTCCCTGCTTCCCTGCCATCCGTAGTAGGTCCTACGTTGGTTTAGCTTTTCAAAATGCATTACCTCACACTTAACTGCATTATGGATCTGAAACTTTGACACCACCTCCACAGTTCTCTAATGAGGGGATTTCAAGGATTCACCAACACTTCTTCTCATCTCTGAGCTTATTTTAAGAACATTCCCCTTGCTATATTGGACATACTATGTAGGCATTAGAAGCAGAACAACGCTTGCACACTGTGTGTTGGTTATCAGAATCAGAATCAGGTTTATTATCAGCGGCATGTGACATGAAATTTGTTAACTTAGCAGCAGCAGTTCAATGCAATACATAATCTAGCAGAGAGAGAAAAAAATAATAAATAAAAAAAACAATAATAAATAAACAAGTAAATTACATATATTGAGTAGATTATTATATGATTTTTAATAGATATTTAAAAATGTGCAAAAACAGAAATACTGTATATGAAAAAGTGAGGTAGTATCCTAAGTTTCAAAGTCCATTTAGGAATCGGATGACGGAGGAGAAGAAATCAGTTTCTGAGTCGCTGAGTGTGTGCCTTCAGACTTCTGTATCTCCTACCTGATGGTAACAGTGAGAAAAGGGCATGTCCTGGGTGCTGGAAGTCTTGAATAATGGACACTGCGTTTTAGAGACACCGCTTCCTGAAGATGTCCTGGGTACTTTGTAGGCTCAGCAGGTCAGGCAGCATCCGTTGACTGCTCATTTCAACAGATGCTGCCCGACCTGCTGAGTTCATCCAGCTTGTTTGTACGCGTTGATCTGACCACAGCATCTGCAGTGTGCTTTGTGTTTACTTTGTAGGCCAGTGCCCAAGATGGAGCTGACTAGATTTACAACCTTCGGCAGCTTCTTTCAGTCCTATGCAGTAGCCCCTCCATACCAGACAGTGATGCAGCCTGTCAGAATGCTCTCCACGGTACAACTATAGAAGTTTTCGAGTGTATTTGTTAATATGCCATGTCTCTTCAGCCGCTGTCTTGCCTTCTTTATGACTACATCAATATGTTGGGACCAGGTTAGATCCTCAGAGATCTTGACACCCAGGAACTTGAAGCTGCTCACTCTCTCCACTTCTGATCCCTCTATGAGAATTGGTATGTGTTCCTTCATCTTGCCCTTCCTGAAGTCCACAATCTGCTCTTTTGTCTTACTGACGGTGAGTGCCAGTAATTGACGCATTTTACCATTTATTTTGATATTTCGATGTATGTTTGACACATAAAGTAAATCTCTAATCTTTTCTCGATTTTGCAAGGGAAACGTCAAATTTCAATCTACCCATGAAGCACAGTGAGAAATTTTGTGTATTTAATGAGGTCATCTCTTTCCCTCCTGACCTCAAGAGCAGTGCACAATTCTGCAAGTCTGCACTGGATTTTAATTTTATATTCTTTACTGAAAGTATTATCAAACACCGCCCCCCCAAAAAAATGCCAGTTGATATATTTCCATCATTAATTCTTAATCTTTTGAAACCCCAGAAACATATTTATAATGAAAAATATGCATCTGAATTTATGTTTACAGTGACATTTTCTAGGAACTGACTTTGCAAGGCAATGAATTATACTATATTTTTGTCCATGACAATATAATGTATTGTTTAATCAAACATATCTATGCCTTGATATTTAGAGTCTGCAGAATGAACATCTTACACTGTCAAGTTAGTTGATAAGGCAAATATGCCTGCTATGAATCATCAAATGAAAAGTAATAACAATAATTACTTAAAATATTCCATTGAGCACATTTATCAGGATTCCAGCCACAAGAAAGCAGCATCCATCATCAAGGACCCCCACCATCCAGGCCATGCTCTCATCTCACTACACCTATTGTGGGGAGGAGATGCAGGAGACTGAGGTCCCACACCACCAAGTTCAGGAACAGTTATTACCTTTCAACCATTTGGCTCCTGAACCAGTGTGGATATCTTCATTGACCTCAACGATGAACTGATTTCACAACCTACAATCTCATTGTCAAGGACTCTGCAACTCCTGTCCACAGTATTATCGATCTAATGTATCTATCTATCCATTTACTCATTTAACATACATTATTTTCTTATCATAATTTATAGTATATTTTATGTATTGCACTCTACTGCTGCTGCAAAACAACAAATTTCATGACGATCAGTGATAATAAACCTGATTCCAGTTCTGATTCTCATTATTTATTTTTTAAATTTGCACAATTTGGTTTCTATTGCACAAGCACTCCCAGGTCCTTCTGCACAGCTGCATGCTGCAATCTTTTACCATTTAAATAATAATACTTTTATTTAAATAATAATACCATTTAAATAATTTAAATAATAATACATATTATTTTCTATTTTTTCTTCTTCCACAGTGGATGGCCTCACATTTACCGCCATTGTACTCCATCTGCCAGACCCCTGCCCACTCATTAGATCTCTCTGTGGACTCTCCATATCTTCTGCACAATTTGCTTTTCCACTCAATTTAGTGTTATCAGCAAACTTAGATACACTACACTTGGTCCCCTCTTCCAAATTGTTAATGTATTTCATGAACAACTGTGGGCCCAGCACGGACTCCTGCGGCACACTGTTCACTATTAATTGCCAACCAGAGTAACACCCATGAATCCCAACTCTTTGCTTTCTATTAATTAACCAATCCTCATTTCATGCTAATACGTCACCCCAACTCTATGCATTCTTATCTTATGGATAAGTCTTTTATGTTGAAGTTTATTGAACATCTTCTGAAAATCCAAGTAAATAACATCCATCTGTTCCCCTCTACTGCCTTTTGCGAACATCCTTTTTTGAACAGTGGCGTGACATTCGCTGTCTTCCAATCTGCTGGGACCCTGCCCAGAGTCCAGAGGATTTTATCGCCAAGTTATCACCAAGGTCTCTATTATAACTTCAGCCATTTCTTTCAGTACCCTGGGATGCATCCCATCAGGACCAGGGGACTGATCTATCTTCAGGCCCAACACTTTGTTCAGCATAGCTATTGCACGAGGTCCTCACTTCCCACCGCATCCATAACTTGTTTTCTTGTTTTTGTTTCCTTGTTTTCTCTGGAGTGATGGAGGCAGAGGGGAGACCCGGTTGAAATTTGTAACGGTATTTTTTGCAATGTCTGATGCTGGAGGGAATGCATTTAAGGTGAGAGGGGGTCTGAACAAAGGGGATGTGTGGTGCAAGTTTTTTTACACAGAGCGGTGGGTGCCTGTAAATCATTTCCAGATGTAGTGATGGAGGTAAAGATGATAGAGGCATTTCCAAAATGCCTCTATTCTACACCATAGGAACTTACAAAAGATGATTAACTTACCAAACCACTAATTACATAGAACACAGAGCAGTGCTGTGCTGGAAGAGGCCCCTTGACACATGACGTCTGTTTCAATCATGAAGTAAAATTAATCCCGTCTTCCTGCATACCCTGCCATTCCCTACCTGTGCACGTGCCTGTCTGAATGCCTCTAAAATATTAATATCACACCTCCTTCCATCATTTGCCCTCGCAATGCATCTAAGTACCTACCGCTCTCTCTGTAAAAACTTGCCTTGTAAACCTCCTTTGGACATTCCCCCTCTGACCTTAGAGCTTTACCAGCCCACCACGGGACATTGGCACTGGCACAGGTGACACGGAGGTGTATCACTATTACAGCGCTAGCTGTAAAATCGAGGGTTCAATTCCCGCCGCTCCCTGTAAAGAGTTTGTCTGCTCTCCCGGTGATCACATCAATATTCTCCGGGTGCTCCAGTTTCCTCCCACATTCCAAAGATGTTCAGGTTAGGCTAAATAAGTTGTGGGGATGCGATGTCAGTGCTTGAATTGTGAGCTGCCCAGGACAGTCCTCGTAGATTTGACATAAATGACACATTTCACTGTGTGCTTCAATACGCATGTGATATATAAAGCTAATCTTCCTTTATCTTTTTATACCCTCTAGGATTTGACTTTTCCACCCTGGGAAAAAGTCTCTGCCTCTCACAGTTTGGTATATTTCTATCCATCTCCCCTCAGCCTTGTGATGCTGTTGAATAACAATCATACAGTATATTTCACACACTACCGTATACCATATACTGAGTGTAACAGCAGCATGGTAGTGGAGTGGTTAGTAAGTGGCTACTTTCCTGCACAAGCAAGCAGTAATCAGGGTTTAGTTCCCACTGCTATCTGTTTGGACGTTCTCCCCATGACCTCCGGGCGCTCCTGTGTCCGCCCACATTCAAAACGCGTTCAGTTTAGGAAGGGTTAGTGAATTGCTGGCATGGCATTTTGGCACTGGAAGTGTGGCGACATTTGTGAGCTGCCCAGCGCAATCCTTGGGGAATTGATTTCATGCAAACAACACGTTTCACTGTATGTTTCAATGTACACGTGATAAGTAAAGCTTAACTTTAATCTTCTTTAATAAGTCATGCTTGTCCAAAGTTTTTTATAGTTAATTTTCTGTAATCCAGAGTGCATCTGGCAAAACTCCTCAGCACTCTCTTGAAAGCCTTCACCTCCTTCATGTGATGGGGCAACCAGAATTGTATACTATTCTCTAAATGAAGCCTAACCAAAGTTTTATACCGCTGCAGTATGATTTCCCAACTTTAATACTCCACACTGTGTCTAATGAAAACATGCACGTCGCTCTCCTTTTTATCACCCTGTCTACACGTGTTCCCACTTTCACTCCAATGCCCTTCTGTATATCAGTCCTCCCACATTTGAGCTCCCAAAGATTAGCTTCAATTTGTCACATGTACATTCAAACAAACTGAAAAGCATCGTTTTGCGTCAATGACCAACACAGACTGCGAATGCACTGGGAACAGCCCACATGAGTTGCCATGCTTCTGGCATCAACATAACATGGCCTAACGGTACATCTTTAGAATGTGGGAGGAAACCCGAACACCCAGAGGAAACCCATGTGGCAGAGTGTTCAAACTTCTTATAGATGGTGGCAGCATTCGAACCCTGATTGGTGACCTCTGCTGCTGTAAAACGATTGCACTAACCGTTATGCCACCATGGAGCCAACTGTGCCGATTTTGACAATAATAAACCTATTTACCAAGTGAGAGGTAAGATTAGTGATTTAAAGATTAGCTTTGTTTGTTGCATGTGCATTGACACACACACACACACACAGAATAATGTGTCATTCGTGTCAAACTGAAACATGCAATAAACTCTTTTATTTGTGTCAGATCAAATCAGCGAACGTTGTGTTGGGCAGTCGCAATTGTCACCATATTTTTGACGTGACCATAGAATACCCATTAACCCTAAACTGTGCATCTTTGAAAAATGGGAGGAAACCCACACAGTCATGGGGAAAGTGTATAGAGGCAGGAATCGAGACCAATCTCACATCTGGTGCCATAAAGTGATGCGCTAACTGCTACATGACTGTGCTGTAGGGTCTGCATGGACTACGCTGGCTGAAGGGCTTATTTCAATATGATTCCACAATCATAGGTTAGAGAATTAAAAAGAAACATCACTTATTGAGAGTAGGTCAAGCTAATCAATATTTCTGTTTGCAGGGGAGAGATAATAACTTTTGAATTATCATCAGAAAACAGTGATTTTTATTGTATTTCGATTGAGTGGCAATGCGTGTTTGTAACATAACTAAACCGATACTCCTGTCCTGGAAATGAGGGGCCTATTCATGGTTAATTACGGCACTTTCTCTTTTCATTATTGACAAGGCAGTTCTCTAGGCCAATTAATTAGATACTTCTGGAGAGTGCATTTGTGGCACATACATCACCAACAACAATGCAGAAATGTTCTAAAGGGCATGTTGTAAAGAATTTCCCCTTTTCCACCTCGGACCTGCTTTGTCAGGATAATTTATCTCTACAATGAGGCATTTTTTATTTGCAAAATGCTAATTGTTATGTTATTTTTCTTCTTCTAAATGCCGTAGATTGCTGAAGAGTAAGGTCGGAGAGTTTGCAGAAAGAGGTCACAGCGTATTTAATAAAAGATGCAATACAAATAGAAGCAGGAAAGGCCATTCAGCCCCTTGAGGCTGCTCTGCTGGTTGATGGACTTTTATCTAAGGATTGTATGGATTAACTTTATTTGGTACACGTATGTCAAAGCATAGAGTGAAATGGGTCATTTGTACTAGATCACCGAGGATTGTGCAGGGCAGCACGCAAGTTTTGCCATGCTTCTGCCCCCAAATAGCATGTTCACAACTCACCACCCATTGCCTGCATGTCCCTGGAATGTGGGAGAAGTGGGGACTATCCTGAGGAAACTCACACTGTCACAGAGAGAACATATAGTCTGCTTACAGACAGTCGTAGGAACTGAACCCTGATCTTACAGCTAGTGCTTTAACAGCATTATACTAACCACTACGCCAGCAAACCTCCCCCATTACAGTTACTTGTACTTACCCTATACCCCTTGACTCTCTAAACAGCAAAAAAAATCCATCAGACACAAGTTTTAAATACACTTTGTAACTGATCCTCTTGGGCAGAGAGTTTCACATCGCCTGTCTGGCTCCCATAGGAATTTTGTACGATTCAGTAAGAACATCTCTCATTGTTCCAACAGTATTGGCCCAGTTTGTTTATTCATGTTGAACGAATCCTCCTCCTTGCCAAGAGTTAACCTGGCAAAACTTTGTTCCATTCCATCTTTCTCAGGCACATCCTCAGGTATGAAAACTAGACTGCTATGCAAATCTCAAAAAATACATTTATATATATTTTTATGTAGAGATACAGCATGGTAACAGGCTCTTCTGGCCTAATGAACCCACCCCGCCCAGTTAAACCCTAGTGACCAGTTAACTTACTAACCCATGCATCTTTGGAACGTGGGAGGTAACGGGAACACGCGGTCTTGGAGACAACACACATGCTCCTTACAGGCAGTGGCAGAGTTGAAGCTGGGATGCTGGCACTTGGAGAGTGTTATGCTAACAGTTGTGCTACTACATCACGATAAGGAATGGCTCTATCAATTCTGTCTGCCCATATAGAAATGGTAATGTCTTTCCAGCTCAGTATAGAGTGTGGTATGGAGGGGAACCTGCAAGTGGTGGCGTTCCCTGTACTGGTAGTCCTGTTCCTCCTGGCTGTGCCTTTGGGAGGTGCTGTTATTGTAGTCCTGGAAACCAGGTCACCGGTGCAGTAAAGTGCACACTGAATGTCATGCTCACCACTACGCTACCATGCCGCTCACAAATATTCCAGATGGAATCTCACCAGAGTCTTACGTACTTTTGTATTAAAATCATCATGCACAATGTCCACCAGTCCCTGTGTCTTCTTAGCCGCCTGTAGTTCATGCAATTTAACCTTCAAATGAGGGTTAGTTGACCTTCAGATGAAGCCCTATACCTCGCTGCAGAGAGAGGGTTTATTATTTTGCCTACCAGCATAAAATTAGCAAGCAGAGTCGCTGTCTGGATGGCATCTGGCTTCACAAGGAAAGTCAATTCAAAATATAAGAGCTGGAACAAAAACTAGCAAAACTCATTCAATTATTGGCTTAAAATGTCATGCTACTAATTAATGACAATAATGATTTAATGATTTCCCAGCCTGGAAACAAACTTAGCTAATATTATTAACTAATGATCACTCCAAATGATTAATTTTATTTGGCCACTATTACTGACTGGATTCTGATGCTCTGTGATAACCTTAATTGAAAGACAATACAAGAGAGATTAGAAATTCAAAGGTATTCAATTAAGTAAAGTAAATAAAAGCTTTATATCAACAAAAGAGACCATGAAACAATGATTTATTAAATAAATTATATATGGATCAATAATGTTCATATAGAACATCAAACATTACTACACCGTACACGCCCTTTGGCCTGCAATGTTGTTTCAACCTTAAGCACAGAACATCCGCAGACCTTTTAATTTCCTTTCTAAAGAGAATTATTCATGTTGGTTTATTATTGTCACATGTACCAAGATATAACGAAAGCATTGCCTTGCATGCTGTTGAAAGGTCATGAGGTCACGGCCCTAAATGTCTGCTGTTTACTTCCCTCCATAGATGCTGCCTGACCTGCAGAGTTCCTCCAGCAGGTTGGGTGTGTTGCTCAAGGGTGTCAGAATCTCTTGTACCTTTGGTCCAAAGTGCATCGGACCTCTTGGTAGGTTATTGGAACCAAGCTGGACATTGCATCTGTAACCGACTGAACTTGCTCAAATGAGAATAAACTCAGCTTGGTTTGATGGGTGGGAGTTTGGGCTGGACTGAAAGGTTCAACGTGATCAGGGCCTTCCCTGCTTTTGTGTGACTGGCTGCCTGAAATGCTTTCATCCTTCAGTTAGGTCCAGTCCAATAATTTAAAAATCAGGTACCATTTTCTGACAGCAGAAAGCAAACAGCTTGCAAGACAGTCAGCTGGGGGAAAATACACCTGAGACATATTGTGGGTAATCATTAAGATGTGGGGCCTGTTGTGAATGTTGTATGTGTTCACCTGGAGAGTCAATTAACGGCGAATCAGTGCAGATAATCTGCGAAAATCCCGATCTTTACAAAACGTCATTTAAAAAAAAATTAAGGCAGGGATGTGCAGAACATTTGTGGAAAAAAGAAAACTTGACCCAGGGATGTGACTATTGACTTGGCTGCAGCGTTAACAAATGCGTAAGTCTAACAAAAACAGTGTTGCCGTGGTAACGGGAGCACAAAATGCATTTTGAAGGCAGCAAAAGCTTTTCAATTAATGGGATGTGCACCTGAGTTTGACAGCCCCCTGTGCACAGCATAAGCACATTTACAGCTGGGAGAGACAGTTCAACTATTTAACAGTCCATCAATTTATCCTTAATGTAAGTTACATGTTCATCAAAATTACAAAGAGCACCAAACAATAACTGAGTAATTGTACTTGTTGTTTGGGATGTCATGTAGCACGACCCCAGATCGAGGGGTGAGGTAGTTAAAACTCATGTGCCTTTGTCCATATGGAGGGTATGTACTCAGAGGGAGGATACGTTATTATTGTACATTGAAGGCTGGGATTAATGGGACACTTTGTCTGTGGGACAGTCGCTGGTTCTCTCTCCACTCTGAGAAGAATCAGACAGAGCAGCATGGGAAGTACATCCATAGAAGAGAGCGATTTGTTAACAAGGCACTTCTGGGACCTCGGGCAACTACCTTCATTCTCATCTACCACACACACACACACACACAAAATACTGGAAGAACTCAGCAGGCCAGGCAGCATTTAAGGAGGGGAATAAGCAGTCTACATTTCAGGCCGAGACACTTCATCAGGGCATCTCAGCCCAGAACATCAACCTAAGGTTGGGTGAGACTTGAACGAGAGGTTTAGAATGAAACGTGAAATATTTAAGGGGAACTTGAGGGGGAGCTTCTTCACTCAGAGTATGGTGTGAGCGTGAAATAAGCTGCTAGTGGAAGAAGAAGATACAAGGTCAATTGTAATATTTAAGAGAAGTTTGGATAGTCACTTGGATAAGAGGGGTTGGAGAGATGGTTCTGATGCAGGCAGAAGATGAGGTCAGCATGGACTAGATGGGCTGAAGGGTTTGTTTCTGTGCAGTATGACTCTAAGTCTTTATAGAATGAAGCAAGTTGACTGAAGCAGATTGCTAATTTTTTCAAACGTGACCTTTATTTGTCTCACGTACATGAAAACATACAGTGAAATGCATTGTCAGCGTCAACAACCAGCACTGTTCAAGGTTGTGCCAGGAGCAGCTGGAAAGTGTCACCATGCTTGCAGCACCAATATAGCATGCCCACAGCTTAGTAACCTGAACCCATACTGCTTTGTCACAGAGCGAGTGTACAAACTCCTTACAGACAGTGGTGGGAATTGAACCCTGATTGCGGGCACTGTAGAGCGTTACATGATCCGCTAAGCCCCCTTCTCGCTCCTAATTTGTCATTTAATCCCGACACCTCTATAAACTGCTTCATCCTCTGTAGACTATAATGAAAAACAGAAATATAAACTGCTGGAGAAAAGTAAAACATATCAATAATATTGAAAGGACTCAGACAAAACTTAGGAAAAGATTGTTGGGAGTTAAGGACCTGAGTTATAGGATAAAGTTGAATAGAATAGAACAATATTCCTCCAGTGTAGGGGAATAAGGGGAAATTTGATAGAGACATACAAAATTATGAGGGGTATAAATAGGGTAACTGCAAGCAGGCTTTTTCCACTATGGCTGGGTGAGATGAGAACTGGAATTCAGAGGTTGATGGTGAAAGGTAATGTACTTTGGAGGAACCTGACTGGGAGCTTCTTCAGTCAGAGAATGGTAAGAGTGTGGAAAAAGCTGCCAGGGAAGTGGTAGATGTGGGTTTGATTTCAAAATTTAAGAGAAGTTGGGATAAGTACATGATGTGAGGTGAATGGAGAACAATATTCTGGGTGCGGGTGGACTAGCGTATAGCAGTCTAGCACAGATTAAATAAGCTGAAGGACCTGTTTCTGTGCTGTCATACTCAATGACTCTAGGACTAATATCATTTACCTTTCTTCAGCCTATAATATGCCTCAAAAGGAACCATGAGACCAGGGAGAGGAGGATGTCTTTGCCTGTTACAGATCGGACGGCAAACTGAACAAGTTAACTACATGAGATGATGAAATGTTTAAGGAGGATGTGTGGTTAACTGTGCTAAAAAGCACCAACAAATCCAGGAGGAGAAGTAATGGGTTGCCATAGTCACAGCCAAACAGGATGTCAATTGTCTCTTTGATAGGACCTAGAAATATCACGGAAACGTCAGCGTGGAATTAATAGCATACCATGTGAGTCAAAGTTGTATCTAGAAGGGCCTTTTTACTCTGTAAATCAGAAGCCAATCTCCACAATGGGTTTGCTAGATTGGTTAGAATTGTAGTTCTGAATAAAACACTTTCTAAGAAACACAAACATTCTAGAATGAATGGCAACATATCCAAAATCTCTATAATTTTCATTGCCAACCCTTTCCAAAACCTAAGATGAAAGCTGATCCAAATGTCTGCTTCCCAAAACAGAAAACATCACTCCAGGCTGTTCCTAAATAGCAAACCAATAATTCTGTTTGACACAGGAGTTCAGCTATGAAATTAGATGCATAAGCCAGCAGCCTGAATTATATTTATCCTCTCGCCCTTTGCCTATGTAAGGGAACTTGCACCCCTGAACTCAATGGTAAAACAATCAAATTTGCACGTCAATTTGATTTCAATCTATTATAGAACAGCACAGAGCTGATGAATCCCAGGTAATTGGAGACCTTTGTATTAATAATAAATGCAGCAACCTTAAATTGCTGTAAATTTGCAACAGAAGCTAATCTTCCATGCACACTATGCAATAATAGAAGGGCGTCAAAGCTTTCATGTCAATTAAAACTTTAGCAAAGCCTTTGGAAACATCCGGCAGGAGTAATTAACAAATAAAATGAAAGGGAAGTTAGAGCTGGGAATGCACTTTATTAGGTACTCAAGTGAAACCTGGCATGGTCTTCTGTTGCTGTAGCCTATCCACCTCAAGGTTCAAGAGTAGAGTCATAGAATAATTCAGCACGGAAGCAGGCCCTTTGGCCAATTGCACCCATGTTAATCAAGGTACTGATATGCACTCAATAGCCACTTTGCTAGGTACCTCCTATATCTTCGTGGTCTTCTGCTGCTGTAGCCCATCATTTCAAAGTTTCACTTTATGAGCCTGGTCTGACGTGATGATGTAATTACCTAAAATATTTTTATGGCTCTTTGTGTTCAGTGTGTGGAGTCCAATAAATGAGTTGTTATGGCTTTTGTTAAACATAAAACACCTTAGCTGTTTTTATTTGCGGAAAACCACTTTGGTGACCCTAATATTCTAGGATGATTCCAGAGTTATTGAACATGTTGGCCAATATAGTTGCTTTGAAATCGCTGGAGTTTTGGGAGCACAATACAGTCGCTTGGTTTGTACAAGCTGAGGCCTAATTCACCCTGTGAGAAACCTCCGCAGAGAATACCAAATATTTCTATGTGGTAGCATTGCTCAGCAACTTCATGGAGTGGTGAGTCTACTTGAACACCTGTCTGAACAGTATAAATACTGAATGCTGAACTCACCTTTTACAAACCTTTGGACTGTCAGGAACTGAGCTTACCAAGCAGTTACTCTCCTAGCCTGGCCTTGGTGCGGCTAAGCCATTAGAGCTAATGGACCACGTGCTGTGGCTCCTGGGAAATCACCACCCTTGTTTTATTTTTAAAGAACTCTTCATGCAGCAAATGTCCGATCAAGTTCGCACAGCCCTCGCGAATTCACCCTGCGAAACGGACGGCACTGAGGCTGTGTTTTTACCACACTCCCTTTGGTAGGAACGTGAGGAAGTGCCGATGGCCTCGCAGCTTTAACAGTACCAGCATACTGGTCCGTCAGGGGTCTGTGGACACCAGGGGTTCCAGCTTCCAGGGACATCTACTCATCATTACGGGCACCCTTTCAGGGCAACGCTTCCTGTGTGACACGGGTGCTCAGGTGAGTGTGCTGCCAGCATCGCCTATCGATGAGAAGGCAAAGAGCAGCAAGAACTTGCTGGAATAGGCTCCAACGGGACATGACGGGTGACTCTCTGCCTCAGTGGGTAACATTACACATGGGACTTCGTCCTGAGTAAAATGGCTAGATCTCTGCTTGGTGCAGACTTCCCAGTATGCCCAAGGACTATTAATTGATTTTAAGAACGGCCAGCTTGTGGATGTCAAGGGCTTTGGGTCGTTGCCCTGCACCCCCATTGTTCCCCACAATGACTGTTGTTTACTCAACTGATGGGCGAGTTCCCTAACCATATGGTCCCAAAGTCTGATGGTGGCTGTCAGCCATGTGGCTGGTATGGCAGCTGAAAAAGCTGCTGACCCAGGCGTCCAGGTTTACTGAATAGCAGTAATGGGCCTGCTGTTGGCTGACATTAAGTTCGGGGAAACTGGGTTTCTCTTCTATATGATGTCTCAACAGGTTATCCTTGTCCCATCGTGCCTGCAGACTCGAGGCAGACTGTTTTTGACTCCATTCATGGCCTCTTGCATCTGGGCTGGAGGGCCTCACCAAAACTGATTGCACTAAAGTTTGTGTGGTGTGCTCCTAGTTAGGATGTGTGCGTGATTGGACTGCAGCCTGTGTGGAGTGCCAGCAGGCAAAAATGAACCCTCATGTCCAGGCACCATTGCCACCTTTTGAGGTCCCTGAGCAATGGTTTGACCGTAACAACGTGGACCTTGTTGGTCTTCATCCCCCACACCCCCGCAGTTTCATGCACCTCTTTCCCCTGGTGGACAATACCACTAGGTGGCAAGGGGGCAGCCCTCTAGCATCGACAACAGCCACAGACATGACTCGGGCATTCATCAGCACCCTGGTTGCTCAGTTTGGCACTCAACCGATATTTCCTCTGACCTCAGTTCCCAAATTATGTTGGACCTCAGGGCTGCGATGGCCCACAACCTCGGCGTTAGATGGCACCACACCATGGCATATCATCTGCAGATCAATGGCAATTTCACCGGTCCTTAAAGGCTGCTCTGAAGGCATCCCTGGTGGATGAATGCTGGCATAATTGATTCCCGTGGGTCCTGCTGGGGCTCCAAAAGAGGACCTGCAGTCGTCCACAGCTGAGTTGGTATACTGGTAGCCATTACGAGGGCCAGGTGATTTTATTCCTGACACCATGACTGCCTGGTTGGCCTCTCAACAGCATTCCACCCTCCTCAGTAAATTCAATTCCTTTCCACCTATTCTTACCTCCCATCATGGCGTACAACACTCTTGGGTTCCTGTTGACCTACATTCTGCCTCATTTGCTTTCGTCCGCCATGATGCGCACCAACATCCCTTAGGCCCCCTTATGTTGGCCTGTTCTGCATTTTGGAATGGAGAGAAAGGACCTTTTTCATAGATAAGGAGGGTAAACCTGAATGTATTTTGGTAGATCGCTTTCAACCGGCCCTCCGGTTTGGTGGATTCTGCTAACCATGTCATAAGCATGTCAATACACCCCCCGACAAGCCAGAGGCCCCTGCTGTTTCTCCACCCATTGAGTTGGGGTTCACTTTAAGAGTCTGGTCTGACGTGATGACGTAATTACCTGAAGTATTTTTATAGCATTTTGTGTTTGGTGTTTGGAATGCAATAAATGAGTTATTACAGTCTTTCTTAAACATAAAGCACCTCCTCCATTTTTATTTGCGAAGACCTACATTACTGCTGCCTTCCTGTCAGGTTGAACCTGCCTGACCTCTCTCATTACCAAGCCATTTTCTCCCACAGAACCACCGTTCACTGGATGTTGTTTGTTTTTTTTTGCACCATTCTATAAAAACTCCAGAGACTGCTGTGCATGAAAACCCCAGGAGATCAGCAATTTCTGAGATACTCAAACCACCCTGCCTAGCGCTAATAATGATTCCATGGTAAAAGTCACTTACATCACATTTCTTCCACATTCTAGTGTTTGGTCTGAATAGAAAATGAACCTCTTGACCATGTCTGCATGCTTTTATGCATTAAGTTGCTCCTTCATGAATGGCTGATTAGATATTTGCATTATGTGGAGGTGTACAGATTTGCCTAATAAAGAGGCAACTGAGGGTACTTCTATTCTGAATTAAACATAGATATACAATTAATGTTGAGGTTTTTTGTTTTGACAGTAATTCATTACTTGGCAGTCAAATTTAATGAAAAATAGAGATGGACTGGGCACTTGAGCTTACGTTAGTTTCGGGATGGTGAGTTGGTTGCATAATCTGTGAGCAAAACACAAAATACTGGAGGAATGCAGCAAGTCAGGCAGCATCAATGGAGGGAAATAAACAGTTCACATTTTGGGCCAAAACCCTTCATCCGGACTGTTTATTTCCCTCCAAAGGTGCTGCCTGACTTGTTGCATTCCTCCAGTATTTTGATTCAGAATGAGATTCAGATGCATTTAGTTATCACATTTGTCACAGTCTGGAGTAACACACAAGATGCTGAAGTTCAGTCCAGGATCTTGGCCTTGAAACATCAACTACTCACCTCCTTCCTGTAGATGCTACCTGACCTGTTATGTTCCTCTGGTATCTTGTAGCTATGGTGCATCTGGAACTTAAATGCTTTCTAAGGTCCGTGGATTGAAATTGGCGAGTGTTAACGTGAATATGCAAAAATTATTTAGAGGAAGTAGAAGCATTAGTGAGCCTTTTTGACTGTGGCAAGACAGTGGCTATTCTCGACCCGAAACATTGACTGCTCCTTTCAACGGATGCTGCCCGACCTGCTGAGTTCATCCAGCCTTTTTGTACATCTTGAAGTGGCTATTCTTTATTAGGAGTTTGAAGATATTTGGTATGTCAACAAATACACTCAAAAACTTCTATAGTTGTACCGTGGAGCGCATTCTGACAGGCTGCATCATTGTCTGGTGTGGAGGGGCTACTGCACAGGACCGAAAGAAGCTGTAGAAGGTTGTAAATCTAGTCAGCTCTGTCTTGGGCACGAGCCTACAAAGTACCCAGGACATCTTCAGGGAGTGGTGTCTCAGAAAGGCAGTGTCCATTATTAAAGACCTCCAGCACCTAGGACATGCCCTTTGCTCATTGTTACCATCAGGTAGGAGATACAGAAGTCTGAAGGCACACACTCAGCATTTCAGGAACTGCTTCTTCCCCTCTGCCATCCAATTCCTGCACGAAACTTTGGACACTACCCCACTTTTTTTAATATCCAGATATACAGTATTTCTGTTTTTGCACTTTTTAAAATAATCTATTTAGTATATGTAATTGATTTACTTGTTTATTTATTATTATTCTTTTTTCTACAGAATTATGTATTGCTTTGAACTGCTGCTGCTGCTAAGTTAACAAATTTCACGTCACATGCCGGTGATAATAAACCTGATTCTCATTCTGATTCTCTAATTCTGATACATGGTTGGACCATGGTGATGTTCCCTCCTGGGAACTTGAAACATTCAACCCTCTCAATCTCAGCGATATTGATATAGAGAGGAGCACGTGCATACCCCAGCACCCTGACCCTCACCCACCTCACCCCACCCTCATTCCTTTCTGAAGACAATGACCAGCTCCTTCGTTTTATTGTTTCTGGGAGACTCAGATGAGAGACAGGTATTTTCTGATATAATGGATACAGAGCACTCTTCCTGCACCAAGCAACTGAATTAACATTCAGACAGATTGACTTCCATACATTCAGGATTATTCATGGCTTCCAATCTTCAGATCGCTTAATGAAATTCTTCATTCCATTTTAATAAATATATTTTCTAATTTAATTGACATTCAGGCATGAATTTTAAGGCACTTTTTTTTATTTATCCCTGCAGTAAATTGGCCTTGCAGTTATGTCAGGCCAAGATATACATTTTTGTTGATGTATTCCTCAATCAATGAGACAGCCACTGTATATGCAATAAAGGGCAGTATGCATATTTTAATGAAATGTTAAAATTATTATTGTGCAGGATCCTTTAATAAAGACCATTGAAAGCATTTTTAATTTGTTCTTCAAATGTTTGTGCTACTGGCAAAGTGTATTTAATATATCTCTCAGTATCTTGAGAATCTGGTGAATGGTCCTCTTCAGTTGCTACTTTTCCAGTAGGTCACTTTTAGACATCAAACACATCCCTCCCCACCATCAGTAATATCTACAGGCAGCACTGCTCAAGAAGGCAACAACTGCCATCAAAGCAACATGCACAAAATTCTGGGGGATTCAGTAGATCAGGCAGCCTCCATGGAAATGAACAGTCGACATTTTGGGCAGAGACCCTTATTTAGGCCTGAAGATCGGCCTCGGCCTGAAAGGTCAACTGTTCATTTCCATGGATGCTGCCTAACCTGCTGAGTTCTTCTAGCATTCTTAATAGGTTGCTTTGGATTTCCAGCATCTGCAGAATTTTCTGTGTTTATGATCCACCATCAAAGTTCCCCACAGTTCTCCATCCATGCTTGACATCCATGAAGGGTCTCAATCTGAAACATCAACCGTTCATTTCCCTCCACAAAAACTGCCTGTTGAGTCCTCTGGTTCTTGTGTGCTGCTGGTTGATATCCGGAACGTGTTGTCACAGGAGGAGGTAGAATCAGGTACAATTGCTGCTTTTAAAATGCACTCATACCTTTCAAAAATCAAGAAATATAAAGAGATATTTCAAATGTAGGCAAATGAGAATAATGCAGATTGGCAAACAAAGGTCAGCATGAATGTGGTCAGCCAAATCATCCATATCTGTGCTTGTACAAGTCAAATCCTTTGTTGAAAGTGTCTTCACTCTGAAATAAAGACCTTATCCTGTGAAGCTGCAGAGAGTAGTGGATTTTGCCCCATACATCAAAGGCATATTGATCCCACCATTGGTACAGTATCCACTCACTTTCAAATTTGATCTTTTTGCTTTGCTTACTTACATTTTATGTATTTCTTATTGTAACTTACAGTAATCTTTTTATGTATCATACTGTACAGCTGCCGCAAAACAACAATATCAGTGATAATAAACTTGATTTGGATTCAAATCTTTCTCCTTTCATCTTAAACCCATACCATCTAGTCTTTAGATCCTCCTCTCTGAGAAAAAGTCTGAGTCCATTCATCCCATCATTGTCCCTCATGGTTTTATCCACCTTTATACGCTCACCCCTCAATCTCCTACAAATAAAGGCTTTGCCTACCCAAAATTTTCCTATAACTCAGCGCCTCAAATCTTGGAAATGTCTTCATAAATCTTTTTTGCACTCTTTTAATGCCGTCTTTCCTATAATACTCTTATGACCGAAACTGTACACTATACTCCAAGTGCAGTCTTATCAACACCTCATACAACTGCAATATAACATCAGAACTCTTAAACTCAAAGCCCTGACTGATGAATTCCAGTCTACCAAACATCTTCTTCTCCACTGTGTCTACCTGTGATCTCCATTTCAGTAAACTGTGTACCTGTGCTCCAACGTCTCTCTGTTTTACAACACTTCCCAGTGTCCAACTATTCACTATAAGGTCCTTGGCTATTGCAGAGAACCCTTGCTAAAAGAGTTATTGAGGAGATTAATGAGAGTAATCAATTTTTTTGGAGAATTTTGATATCACTCCTACTATTGGGCCATTCCTCTTGAACTGGGGAGACAATATAGTAGGCCTGGCATCAATCTGTTAGACCATTGTTGGAAAACAAGTTTCAATCTCCAAAGACTACTGGTGTTCATATGACAATCTAAGAGTTTCCCAGTTAGACATGATAATATTTCTACTAAATTATTTAATAATTATAATTGAGTCGAAATTAGCTAGTAAACACAGTGGGAACTGAATTCATAGTTCTGGAGTAATAGCCCACCAGGCAGAAGATATGAAAGCATGTACCACCAGGCTTAAGGACTGCTCTGTGCTGCTGTTATCAGACTATTGAGCGGTGTCTTAGTACAATAAGATGGACTCTTGACCTCACAATGTACCTCATTAAGTTCTTGCACTTATTGTCTGCTTGCACTTTGGCACGTCCCCATTGACTCTTACCAAGTCTTATAGAGCGTGTCCTATCTGGATGTTTAACAGCTTGGTACGGCAGCTACTGTGCCCTTCACCACAAGAAACTGCAGAGAGTTCTGGATACAGCTCAGCACATCACGGAAAGCAGCCTCCCCTACATGGACTCTTGCTGCATCAGTAAATCTGCCAACATCATCAAAGGCCTCATCCATCCCAGAAATTCTCTCTTCTCCCCTCACCCATCGGAAAGAAGAACCAAACACCTGAAAGCACGTACTACTAGGCTCAAGAACAACTTCTATTCTGTTATTATAGAGCTATTGAGTGCTTCCCCAGTAAGATAAGACGGACTTTTGACCTCATGATCTACCTCGTTACGTTCTTGCACTTTAAGATCTGCCAGCACTACATTTCCCTGTAGCTGTTACACTGTATTCTGCACTCTGTTACTGTTTCAGCTTGTACTACCTCAATGCACTGTATAACGATCTGTTCTATAGGAACAGTAGGCAAGACAAGCTTTTCACTCTATCTCAGTACGTAACAATAATAAACTAATGCCAATACCAACTTGGGTAATTAATCACTGAATTACCACCCCGTGAGTTATAAACCAGCAGGGGGAGCTGGATGCTTGTTTGACTACCGTTGTGATTCTACCCAGCAAAGTAGTCAGTAAAAGCAGTTGACTCGAGACCCATTGGATAATGGGAGAAGGTTTGAAGATTGAAGATGAAGTCAGCTGAGATCCGGTCATTTATGCCTTTCTGCTAGTCATGGCTTAATTACAGCATTAACAAAGGGATGTAAGACCAGCAGCTAATGGGAAAGACCGAACTTTTAACGGACCCGTTCTCTGCCACAAGAACTTACTAACATCACACAGAGGTCACGATTGGCCCCGGTTACAGGACCTGCAAGTTCACTCGAAATTTAGCTAAGATGCTGAGCTGATTCAGCTGTTGAGAGAGAAATTTTTCTTCCATCTCGTCTGGCAGTGGTTTGTGCACCTTAAATGTTTAATCCAGAAACGCTCCTCACTGCCTCAGGAGAGCGACCAACATAATTGAAGACCCCATCAATCTCCGATATTCTCTTGTCTCCCCTCTCCTACTGGTCGATTTGGTTTGACACAAAATGACGAATTTCACTGTATGTTTCAATGCACATGTGACAAATACGGCTAATTTTTAAAGCCCTACCTAACTACTTTCCCTCCCTCACCTGCCCATAACTCCCTTCCCCCCCCAAGCTGAATCACCTATCACCTGTTAATTCTTGCTTCCCCCAACCACTTCTACCCTCCTAGAAGTTTTCCCTCTCTCCAGTCCAGTTGAAGGGTTTTGACCATCCAATTCTCTCCCTCTGTGAGTTCCTCCAGTTCCTTTGTGTGTTGCCCCAGATTTCCAGCATCTGCAGTCTCCCGAATCGACATAAGTACTATTCCTTGTTCTGAAGGCAATTGTCTATTCCTCCCAACTTAATTTTTTAAAAAGATAATCTATTCAATAAAAATGCAAATCTCAGTTATAAACGATAGTTGATAAAACTGGGTGAAAGATTTACAAGCAATGATTCTTGTGGAGGTAGCTTGATTGCTTGACTTCATAGAAAACCAGATTAATTGAATTTCAGCAAATGAGACACAATTTAGGAACTGCCTGAGGTGTACTAGCTTTTGCAAAGTCCATTGGGATTCAAGGTTGGGATTCAGATCACGCCTGAGTACTTTGTTTGTTACAGTGTCCATTCAAAACCCTCATACATATAGGAGTAAATATCTCACCACAACAGAGCACATTCTGGTGGAGAAAGCAGATCAGTGTTTCTCTTTAAGGCTGTGGAGTGGAACCTTGTTCTTCTTTGCATAAGTTAACCATGCACTGAAACAGTAGCAGTACATTGTTCTGCGCTGATGAATTGTGAATTCTATTGCAAGCAAAGCAGAACCTACAAGCCCGTCTGCATTGCATTTTTAGTGTACGACTAACAACAGATTTCTATCCAGCTTTGTGGGCTGATATCAGTTTACCCTGTCTATTAGATACAGCTTTAGTCTTTGCTAAATGAGTAGTCATAGGCTAGGCTTGAAACTCTCAGTAGGTTGACTGGATCAGGTGATAGCCAGAGACTCATTTCCAGGATGGAAATGGTTAATACGAAGAGACATAGCTTTCTCGTGATTGGAGGAGTGATATCTGAGTAACATACAGAGTAACAATGCTGGAGGAACTCAGCAGGTCAGGCAGCATCTAAGGAGGAGAATAAAGAGTCGGGCTTGGGCCGAAGAGGAGTTAAGCCAGAACACGAAGGTGAGGGCAGGGAAGAAGTACAAGCCAGAATGGATAGGAGAGACCAGGTGAGGGGGAAGATAGGTGGGTGGGGGAAAGAGGATGAAGTGAGAAGCTAGGAGGTGTTAGGTGGAAAAGTAAAGGGCTGAAGAAGAAGGAATCTGATAGGAGACGAGAGTGGACTATGGAAGAAAGGGAAGGAGAAAGGGAACCAATGGGAGGTGGTGGGCAGGTGAGGGGAAAAAAGGGGTTAGAGTGGAACAGTTATTACCCTTCAACCTGAACCAGCATGAGTAACTTCACTCACTTCAACCACTGAACAGATTCCACAACATATGGACTCACTTTCAATCACCCTATAACTCATGTTCTCAGTGTTACGTATTTATTTATTATGATTACTTTTTGTTCTTTTTTTTGTATTTGCACAGTTTGTCTTTGCACATTAGTTGCTCGTCCGTCTATGTTTGTAATTTTTATTGATTCTATTGTATTTCTATTTGTCCTACTGTGAATTCCTGCACGAATATAAATCCCAGGGTTGTATATGGTGACATATATGTACTTCTGTAATAAATTTACTTTGAACTTTGAAATTACTGGAAGTTAGAGAAATCGATGTTTGTACCATTTAGTTGGAGCCTACCTAGATGGAGTATGACATGTTGCTCCTCAGACCTGATAGAGGCCTTATCGTGGCAGTAGATGAGGCCGTGAATCGACGTGGCAGAATGCGAATGAAAAGTGGAATTAAAATGGGTGGCCACTGGAAAATCCCACCTTCCATGGCAGACAGGGCAAAAGTGCTTCATGAAACCGTCTCCTATCAATGTTGGCAACACGAGTGAATCTGCAGATGCTGGAAATAAATAAAAACACAAAATGCCAGCAGAACTCAGCAGGCCAGACAGCATCTATGGGAGGAGGTAGTGACGACGTTTCAGACCAAAACCCTTCATCAGGAGTTTCTCCCTCCTCCCAATCAATGTTGGGTTTTGTTTATATAAAGGAGGCTGCGCAGGGAAGACCAGGTACAGTAGTTGACCCCGACAGACTTGCAGGTGAAGTGTGGAAAGGACTGTTTGGGGAGCTGAATGGTAGTGAGGGAGGAGATGTAGGGGCAGGTGTGCCCTTGCCCACCTTGCAGGGGTATTAATACTTAGTTCATTATTACTGCTAGACACCACTTTAATGTCTACCAAATGAACAGTCTTAGAAGGTGCTTGAAACTCTCAGCAGGTCGGACAGCATCTGTGGAAGGAAAAACAACTGAAGTTCAATTTTCAAAGTAAACTTATTATCAAGTTGCGTATGTGTTACCGTATACTACCTTGAGTTTCATTTTCTTATGGGCATTTACAGGGGAAAAAACAAAATGGTATTTTATGAAAATCTATACATAGACAGACTAAGACCGGCAGTCACCAATGTGCAAAAGAAGACAAACTATGCAAATAAAATAATACTGTGAACATGAGTTCTAGAGTCCTTGAACGTGAGTCTGTAGGTTGTGGAATCATTTCAGGGTTGAGGTGAGTGAAGTTATCCTCACTAGTTCAGAAGCCTAATGGTTGTATGGTAGTAACTGTTCCTGAATCTGATGGTGTGGGACCTAAGGGTTCTATGTCTCCTGCCTGATGGTGGTACCGAGAAGAGGGCATGACCTGGATAATGGGGTCTTTGATGATGGATACTGCTCTCCTGTGGCAGTCCTCTATGTAAGTGTATTCAATATTGCAGAGGGCTCTCCCTGTGATGGACCGGGTTGTGTCTACCACCTTTTGTAGCCTTTTCCGCTCCTGAGCATTTGTGTTTCCATACCAGGCTGTGATGCCGCCAATTAGCATACTTTCCACTCTCCATCCATAGAAGCTTTTAGAGTTTTAGGTGACATGCCAAATCTACACAAACTTGCAAGAAAGCAGAAGACATTTGTGTTTGGGACACTTAGAGCCAAAGAGCCATACAGCAGAACTGTGCCTCCCTGTGCAACTTTTCAATGGCAACCAAGATGCCCATCTGACCTAATTGCATACCTCTCTAAATCTTCTTATCTATCTACCTGTCTAAGTACCTCTTAAATGATGTTATTGCAAGTGCTTCAACCACTGCCCCTGGCAGCTTGTTCCATGTACTTATCACCCTCTGCATGAAGAAACGCTTCCCAATATCAAGCAATCTGTCGGAGGAACTCAGTGGGTGGAGGGGTATCGGTGGGAGGAAGATCACCATTTTGAGTCATGACGCTGCATCAGCTTTCAAAATCATTGACAGTTTTTCTTATCCCACAGTACCTGCTCAACCTACTGAGTTCCCCCAGCAGGTTGTTTCTTGCACCATATTCTAGCTTTTACAGAATCTTGTGTGTCTACGTTACCACTCAGGTCATTTTAAATCATTCTTCTCTCATCTTAAACCCATGGTCACTGCTTTTGAGACCCTTTCCTTCCCTTGATTAAGGCCCAAACCAGAATATAAAACATTGAAATTAGAACATTCTGGCATAGTATAGGATCTTTGACCCATGATGTTGTGCCGATCTTTCAACCTATTCTAAGATCAACTTAACCCCTTCTTTCAACATAAACCCTGTTTTTTATCATCCATGTGGCTTTGTAAGAGTTTCTTAAATGCCTGTTATGTTTCTGCCTCTAACACCACCCCACTAGTATGGTGTTCCACGCACCCACCACTCTCTGTAAACAGCTTATTTCTGACATCACCCCCAGACTTTCATCCAATCATCTTAAAGTTATGCCTTCACGAAACTTCACATGATTCTCTTTCTACAGATGTTGCCAGACCTGTCGAGTGATTTCCAAATTGTCTATTCTTACTTCTAAACATCCAGTTTTTTGACTGACAATCTCAGAAAACCGAACACAATGAGTACTGCCAAATGCAGATTACTGCAGGCAGTATATACCTGAAATAAATTTAAAATTGCAGAGTTTTTTTTTTCGGTTTTATTCCTGGTATGATTTTGCTGATATTGCAAGTTGCAGTTTCACTTCTTGGGACCTAACTTATTTTATAGGAGCTTTAAAGGGTTTGGGTTAGGGTTTGATTCTCCCTCTTTTCAGCTGTAGTGGGAAATAGACCAGACAGATGAGAACAGTGGGAATAGTATTGGAAGCATGTGCTCTCCAATGTGGTGAACTACGCCCCCTGCTGACTGCTCCTGTGGCTCCTCCCACAGGCCCCTGTATAAAGGCGATTGGAGCCACAGACCCTTCCTCAGTCTCCAGGACATAGCATGATGGACACTCACTCCTGGTTCCTTCTTCCAGTCAATAAAAGCCGATATCTCGCCTTACGTCTCAGTGTGAGTTATTGATGGTGCATCATGCTCTCCAATGTGGTATATGCAATTGTTAATGTTAATGAACGCAAATGAGAGTGGCACTTACAGTCCATTTTCTGCCTAGATGCGTTATTGGCCCCTGTATGGTGATGTGTCTGATGTTTTGCATCTATGAACAGAATAGCCCAAAGGATGTCCTGGGGACAGCCAGCAAATGTAGCCATGCTTTCTCTGTCAGCATAGCCTGCTCACAGTTTAGTATTCATTGCAGGAGCAGCTGGAGAGGCAGACCCGATGGGCTGAATGGTCTAATTCTGCACCTATGTCTTATGGTCTTATGGAAATCTGCATGGTCATGGGAAGAATGTACAGTCCTTACACGCGTAGCAGATTTGAACCCCGATCCACTGGATACTGGTGCTGTAAACCTTAGGGCCAACCACTCCGCTAGTGTGCTGCCTATAGACAGGAAAACAGGAGGTCTTGATAGAGCCACAAAAAAATTTGAGGGTATGATCCTTGACTTACTTAGCACGTACCTTCTTGATACATTCCTGATCCATGCCAAATACCATGTCTCTCCATCTTGGGGAGAGATCGAATCATTTTGGCTTCTCATTAATCACTTTATGGAGGACCAGATTCCATGGTTGACAAAGGTTTCTGGCAGTTTATTAAACGTGTTTGATTGCTAGAATATTTTGCACATCAGTGCAACAGATAATGGTTTCCACCTGGAACAGTCTTTTATCCGAGAAACCAATCTACCGTGGAGCTACAAGGATTGCTTCAAATTTTGTGCAGAACAGTGAAACAAGCTGAGAAGCTGGAGGAAGTTCTGGCATAAAACAAGTCCACTCAAGGTTTGGCTGTGTCCAGCTGTCTGGCTTAGGTACATCTTCTAGCCTAGCAATCAATCCCAAATCGAAGGATATAAACCTATGCAAGGCATAGACAGGGTAAGGAATCGGAGTTCTTTTTTCCAGGGCAGAAGTTTTAACTATTGGATAGTATAGGCGAAAGCAGAGAGCCAAAAAGTTAGAGGAGATGAGAGATGAGAGTGGTTGGTGCCCACAATGAGCTGCCTGTAGAGGTGCTGGAAGCATTGTTTAAGGCACAAGAACAGACAAAGCATGAGGGTTTGGGTCATGTGCAGACAGATGGAATTAATTTAATTTGACATTTGGTCGGCACAGACATCATGGCTGAAAGGCCCCTTTCTGTACTGATCTATAGGACGTTCCAATCAAACCCTTAATTTTAGAATTTAAGGTTAACTGGCTTGCAACTTCAAGTTCTTTTCTAGAATCTAGTTCAGCCAAATGTATTGTAATTTTTCATTGGCTTCCAAATTCACAACACACCAGGAAAGTCCTGAAAAAGGAACCATGGTTTAATATTTTCTTAGAATACTTCACCAACCATCTCCATTTATATAGGGCCTTTAGTACTGTAAATATCTTAAGGATGAGGATCGAAAACCAAGTCCACTTTTTTTTCTCGCATGTGGATGTTAGAGATCTGTGGAATTATTTTGTAGAAGAAGAGTTGTCTCTAGAGGTCTGGCCAACATTTAACTCACCTTACATTGTTACAAAACACAGAGCTAGACTGAGTCAGAATCAGAATTCGGTTTATTATCAGTGATGTATGTCAAGAAACTTGTTGTTCAGTGGCAGCAGCAGAAAGCAATACAAAAAAGGTTACTATATGTCACAATAAGTATATACTGTATAAAAATAAATAGTGCAAAAAGAGAGGAAAAAAGAGACAAAAAAGAGAGAGCATAAAAGTTCAAGGCTTCATGGACCCTTCAGAAATCTGATGGCAGAGGAAGAGGCTGTTTCTAAACTGTTGAATGTGCGTCCTCAAGCTGCTGATGGTGGTAACAAGAGGAGGGCATGTCCCAAATGGTATCAGTGGAGTCCTGACCTCTGAACTTCCCCTGCCCTCACCATATAACCTAGGGAGCTCCAGAGAGCTGCCACTTCACACCTGGCCCCTCATCTTCACTCCAGGCTCAACTGGTATGTCTAAGCCATCTACTTCAGTAGGATTTCTAACCTTCTTTTAATGGAAAACCCAGCAGTGCTTTCCATTTATTTCATTGTATATTTATGTTTTGACTTAAGAAAATCTGATTTAATGTATTTCAAATTATTTATTATTTTGTTTTAAAATTTTCGTGTCAATGTGTCCAGTTCTTGATTGGAGAGGCTTAGAAGCTTCTCTTCCACAATGCCTATCATAAACACAAGAGGTTCTGCAGATGCTGGAAATCTTGAGCAACACACACAAAATGCTGGAGGAACTCAACTAGATGGGCAGCATCTATGGAGGGGAATAAGCAGTCAACGTTTCTCGACTGTTCATCAGGGTATCATTCAACAGCCTGAAGAAGGGCCTTGGCCTGAAATATTGGCCTTGAGGTCACTAGGAGCCACAGAGCTGGAGAAATTTAGTCCACCACATGGATAATGTCAGGTAGCTGTTGGGAAGAGGCTAAAAACATTGCCAAGTCACAATGTTTTTTTGTCATGGTTGCAGGCTCTTTGTGGGATTGGACTATGCAAAAAATGGCTCTTACAAGAGTGACTATACTTCCAACTTCACTGGCTGATAATGAGTAACCTAATCACTTCTGTCAAGGACAAGGTGTCAAGAAAGACAAGGTCAGGCAGCATCAATGGAGTGAAATTAACAGTTAATGTTTCAGGCCAAGGTCTTTCATTGGAACTGAAAAGGAAGGGGGAACATGCCAAAAACAGTTGGCGGCAGGAGGGGAAGGAGTACAAAACTGGCAAGTGAGAGGTGAAACCAGGTGAGGGGGAAGGTGGATGGACGGTGCATGTGATGGAAATTATTTTCCTGGTCAGTTCAAAAGGTTCCCTGATTACAGAAACTGTATTCCACAGGGTAGAGCAAAAAGCTGGGAGTAGTTCTGCTGCTGGATCAGGATTATTCTTGGATCCAACTGGAAAATCATGTGGAGACTGTGCACTTCAAAAATGCTCCATTAACATCAGCTGTTCTTTTAAACGCAGAACCAGAATTAATATCACTGACACAGATGAACTTTGATGTTTTGCGGTGGCAGTACAGTGCAAGGGCATAAAATTACTATAAGCTACAGAGGTGAATAAATAGGGGAAATAAACAACAGATAATGAGGTAGTGATCACAGTCCCCAGACAGTCTTCACGTGGTGGAAGTGAACAGCTTTCCAATTGGAAACCCTGATCCAACAGGAGAAATGAATTATTCTAAACTTTCTGCCCTATTCTGTGGAATACAGCTCTCAATCCAAGGAAAAGAAATACAACGGATACTCATCCCAACATAACTCGGCCTTCAGAGTTGTCTGATTCCTCGTACTCTGTGGCTTGGGACCAATCTTAACTGAACAGAAATGTGTGTTTTTAAATCTGCGGTGTTTTTGACCAAGCTACCATGGGGTACACTTGCCAACAACTGTTCCAGCTCAACATCTGTGCAACATTAACACAATATTAATTATGTTTATTGAAAAATTAAAACTCCTAGCCATAAGAATATTTGTACTAACAAAAGGACAGTACGATTTTATACATAAACCCACTAAGTTAATCAGACAGAGTTATTACTCAAAAATAGTTAATCCTTCAACCTCCGGATTGCTGTATGAAATGTTACAGCTTTATAGTTGGATTTGTTGTTTGTCATTCACAAGCTAGTAACAAGCTGATCTGCCCCATGGCCAATTTGCCCACATTTCCTGCCTGATGCTCCACAAAGGATTTCACAAAAAATCTATTATTCCTGCTAATTTTGCACTCACTCAAGGTTAAATTCCTAAGAGGTTGCCCCTCTACCTGTAGGCACCACGCAAGGTGTAGAGAGTCTTTTGCATTCAACAGGGACCAAACAAAGTGTAGAGAGACATCAGCACCCATCAGGACCAGACAACGTGTAGAGAGACTCCTGCACCCAACAGGGCCAGACAAGTTGCAGAGAAACTTCTGACCAATTTTGAATTTGGGAACAGAGAATTGAAGCCCTACTTAATTAAAGTGTAAAATTGTTATTTTTCTTGGAGTTTCATCTTTCCTATGCTTGCTTGTATTTTTATATACTTGCATAATTAGTTAGTGAATTTGCCAGTATTTGAGCTACAGCTAATTCTGTATTTTTCTGGAAGCTGCTTTTAGGTTTTATTCTGTAGCAGTTGTCACGCCACTTGAATCTGGCTATTCGATAGGTTAATTGTTATCCTTCCGGTCAAGATGGCGTTTGTGTACAATACCCCTTTGGCCAACATTTGGATAGATCATGAAACCATATATTTCACTTCTTTTATGTCTTTTATGTTTGCTTTTCATCTTGGAACTGTCGGAGCCTGCCGTTTTGTTTGCCTTTTTGGTGTGGTGAAGGGGTGTTGGGGTTTGACGGTCGCGCCGTCTTTCTTTCTTGGTTTTCTGGCTACTTGGTGAAGAAGAATTTCAGGGTTGCATACTTTGATAATAAATGAACCTTTGAACAATTTTGTAATCTTTCTAGTCTGAGCTAGTTTTTGTATAAGCTGACCACTGTTTATATGTTCTTTTGTTTTTTTCTTTGTTCTTATTACACTTAATAAATGGCCATAAGCGACATGTTTTATGCCTCATTCTTGACTTCCAATGGACCTCTGGATTGCAAAGTCACCAGATCCAACTTTTTTTGTAAAGACCTGGGCGTGTGGGCAGAATCTCACTTCTATCATAGCTGCCAAGGCTGACATTCAGAAACACTTAAAAACTACGCAGAATACAGTACGTAATTAAAATCAAATAAAAATCATTAAACAGTATTATAGAACGTAGGACATTGAACAGTAGAGCACAATATGGGCCCTTCGGCCTACAATGTTGGCTGACCTATATAAACCTTCCCCAGGATCAGTCTAACTCTTCCCTCTCATACAGCTCATAGCCTTCCATTTTCCCCAGCTATGTGCCTGTCTAGGAGTCTCTTAAATATCTCGATTGTATCAGCCTCCACCACTACTCCTGGTAGTGCATTCCAGGCACCCAGCACTCTCTTGTCACCTTCCCTCTGACATCTCCACTAAACTCTCCTCCACTCATCTTAAATACATATTTTCTGGTATACTCCAGTGCCGCTCTAGGGAGAAGGTGGTGGCTGTCCACTCTATCAATGCCTCTCGTAATCCGATAGACCTCTGTAGCTCCAATGAGAAAAGCCCGAAGTCACTCAGTCTTTACTCATAAAATGAGACTTTTGGTTCAGGCATCCTGGTAAATCTATTCTATACCCTCTCTGAAGTCTCCACGTCCTTCCTATAATGATGTGAACAGAACTGAGCATAATACTCCAAGGTGGACTAAACGAGTTTTATTGTGCTGCAACACCACCTTGCGACTCTCAGATTTATTCCCCACACTAACGGAGATCAACACGCCTTCTTAACCACCCTTTCAATTTGCACAGCACCTTTGAGAAATCTGCAGACTTGGACCCCAAGATCCCTCTGTTGCTCCACACTGTGACGAACCCTGCGATTAATCTTCAATCTTCCAAAGTGAGTCATCTCTCACTCTTCTGTATTGAACTCCATCTGCCACTCTGCTTCCTGTCTGCAGCCCGTTGTAACAACAACCACAACACCACCAACCTTTGGGTCAGCTGCAGAATTACTAATCCACCCTTCCACATCCTTATCCAAGTCCTTTACAAAAATCACCAACAGCAGATATTCCAGAACAAATCCCTGCAGAACATCACTAGTCACCGAATTCCAGGCAGAATGCGCTCCATCTGCTTTCTGTGGGCAAGTCAATTCTGAACCCACGCAGCCAATTCTCTATGGATCTCATGCCTTATGACATTCTGGACAAGCCTACGATGGGGAATATTGTACAAGGCCTTACTAAAATCCATGCTCACCACTGCCACCTCTCTACCTTCATCAATTTCTTATGTAATCTCCTCAAAAATCTCAATTAGGCTCATGAGGCACGATTAGGTTTATTTCTCACTTGTACATAAAAACATACAGTGATATGCATTGTTGTACCTTAGAGTCTCTTAAACACTTCGGTCATGAATGCTTTCACTAATACCCCTGGCACCAGCACTCTGTCAGAAATTTGCCCTGCATGGCGGCATGGTAACATACAGTTAGCGTGACGCTATTGTTACAGCTTGGGTTGTTGGAGCTCGGAGTTTAATTCTGACGCTGTCTTTAAGAAGTTTCTACGTCCTTTCTGTGAGTGCATGGGTTTCCTCCCAGTGCTCTGCTTTCACCCAATGGCGTGCCGGTTAGGTAAATTGGTGTTTGTAAATTGTCCTGTGATTAGGCTAAGGTTAAATATGTGGGTTGCTGGTTGGTGTGCTTGTTGGATTGGCATGTATCTCTAAATAAAAATGTCTCTATTTAAGTACATGCCACATGGTATAAGTTTAGAGGACATTTACTAAAACTGGAATGGGTGGGATATTTTAAGGAAAGGTTGGCCAGGCATAACTTGTATCTAGGGGTGTCCAGAAGAGTGAGGGATAATTTGAGTGAAACAATTCAAAGGCTGGGGGTCTTAACAGGGTGCATATAGAAAGGATATTTATTCTTTATTTCTGTGGCGGAATCAGGAACTAAGAGCCATCGTTTAACAATAAATGAAAGCCCAGTTAAGGTGGAAGTAAAGGTCACAACTCAAAGGTCAGACTTGACGAAGTCCTAAGGCCAAAGCCAATGGTCAAAGCCTGAAGGTAGAAGCCTAAAGGAGTCATGAGGGTCTGAAGGAGTCAAGAGAAGCCTGGGTCACCAGGGTCAGAGGTCTGCAGGAGTCAGAAGTCAAGGCCCCAAGGTCAAATCCATGTGGCTTCCTGGGTTGAAGCCTGAAGGTGGAGGCCTGATGTCTGTGAGTCTGAGAATCGGGATACAAGGATGGCCTGTCCTGTGGTTGGAAGTCAGTTTGGGTGTTTGGGAAGAATGGAAAAACGCTTGTTTTCCTGTTGTTCTCTTGTTTTGTTGTTGTTCTTGCTTGTGTTCTTCTGTGGACATGCAATGGTGTGGTGACAGACGGGCTGCTCCCAGAATTAATCTGAATCCGAATCTGAGAACAAAACAACATCCATGCAGAGGTAGGAAAACCCCTGCACCTACCCCCCTTAATGGTGTCACAGAATGGGGCTGAAAGGGAAAATAAATCAGCCATGATTGAAAGGCAAAGCAGATAATGGGCCTAATGGCTGAAATTCTGCTCTTGTGTCTTATGTATTGGGAATAGAGCAGGGATGAGAGTTGAAAATGAGACAAGTGATTTTGTCCAGATTAAGAGGGGAGTCAGACAGGGTGTGTTCTCCTGCTTGACTTACTCAACTTTTATTGCAAGAGGGTTCTAAGAGAAATCAAAAATATTCCAGGCACGATAATTGGTGGATACGATTTGAACAACCTATGATACACAGACACCACAGTGCTGAGAGCTACTTCTAACGAGAAGCTCCAAGAAATACTAGATAAAGTCATCAAAGAAAGTGCAAAGAGAGGATTGACCATCAACTGCAAGAAGACTGAATATATGCAAACGGAAAGTGGGTTACAAAACAAATAAACAAAGAAGTTCAATTACTTAGGGAGCACGATAGCTTCTGACGGTAGGGCTGATGTTGAAATTTGAAGAAGGACTGGGATTGCTAAATGCACGTTTGTGTAAGATACTAAAGAATAACATAATTTCTATGGGCATGAAACACTGTGTTGCGATGCTATATCCATTCCACAGCAACATATGGAAGCGAATGTTGGACAACATCAGAGCAAAACGAGGGAAGACTCAAAGCTGCAGAAATGTGTTTTCTGAGAACAATAATAAAAATATTGTGGAAAGACAGAGTAGCAGATGAGGAAGTGTTGTGAAAAGCCAGAATAAGAAGAGAGCTGATATCATCAAGCAGGAAACAGCAGCTGGAATTTCTGGGACATGTACTGAGGAAAGAGAAGCTCAAACATCTTGCAGTGATGGGAGAAATTGATGGAACAAATAGACATGGTTGACGGTGCATGACGTTCATGAATTACATCAAGGGAAGGACAGGAAAAAGTTTTGAAGAACTTATTAGAACTTTTTAGATTAAAGCCAGATGGAAGACCATGATTGCCCACGTCGTACAACACAACGCATAATGATGTCTTATGGTGCCGGCACCAGTGGTTCAGCATGACCGAGAGATAGGTCAGATCTATGCTAATCTGGATAAGAGGGCAAAGATTTAAGAGGGTCCAGAGAGGTAATTTCTTTACACAGAGGGTAGTGAGTGCCTGGAATGTGCTGCCTGGCAGGGAATGAATAGTTCAGGATTACTGGACACATGCAGAACAATTTGGTGCACTTAGCAATGTACACTTCCTGCTTCCTCCTCATTCTCCGAAGGTTTGACCCCGGTCTTCTACGGTGCCCCGTGGAATGTGCTGCATGTGTACAGTACACACCAAGTGTTAAGACATATAACCATCACATCTTGCAGCAGCATCGCAATGTTACAAATAAAATGCAAGCGGCTTTTGGATTCAATTCAAAAATTGAATCTGTGCAAAACATCTAATTATAAAACAGAGTGCATTCATTGTAAGATACATTAATGCAACTGTAGGAAGCTTTAATAGATGTCTTTGTACACATTTTATTCAGAATACTGAAAGTGATAGGAATGCTTTATTGGGCTGCTGTAAAATGTGCTGATAGTTGAGATGCCTAGTAAATGTTTCTGGGTAAAATTAGTAGCAGAAGGCAGTCAGCTTTGTTGATTTGTTGGGAACAGCTGGTTCCTCACAATGACTAGGAAGCAATGTTGGAAAATTCCTGTCACGATCTCTTAATCCAACATTACCGTTGAGCGAATGTCTTTGAACCTACCCCAAATTTGCATCTGTTGCCCACACTTGAGTCTCCCAAGTTCAGATTTTTCCTCTCAAGTACTTACATTGCAAATGAGTCCTCTTGTCTGCATCTTGATCAATGTGCTATCACAAGACCAGAGGGCACTCACCATCTTAGAGTCAGAGTAATTCAGCATGAAGCTTCTTCCCTGCTAGGTCCAGATGCCTGCATCCAGCCCACAACCCTCAAAGTCCCTCTCCTCCATGTACCTGCCCAAATACCTCTTAAATGTTGCAACAGCATCTGCCTCAGCCATTTTCACTGTGTAAAATAAACTTCCTCTTGACATCTCCTTTAAACTTACGCCCCTCTCTCCTTCATGCTTGTCCTTCTATGTAACTTCTTTACAAAGAGGGTACTCACTACTTCTGTAAAGAAATTACCTCTCAGGTCTTTCTTAAATCTCTCCCCTCTTACCCTGTATCTCTGTTTTGAACACATCAACCCTGCGGTAAAGACTATGGTCTTATCCATTCTTCAAGGGAACCACCACCCAGGCAAAGGTTGACACACCGGCAGATTACACAAGGTTACCCCAATCACACACAATGTGATATCACTTATCCAGTTCCACAACATACGAAATAACTTCAACAGTGATTTGCCACAGGGGTTCCCTTCTTCAGTGAAATACCATACCCAGACAAAGGGTAAATGCACACGTGGTATTCACAAAGGTTTTCCCCTCACGAGAGAACCCACTTCTGTGGATTAACTAAGTGACAATCACACTTTCGTAGCTGAATGGAAACAAACTCACACTTATGGGCTGTCTAGAGAGAGAGAGAGAGTCCAAACAGTGACCTCTTTGTCATTAGGTTTCTTCTGTTTCAAACCTTCCTCTCCTCTCTTCTCTTCTCTGCAAACTTTTTCTAGTTGCAGCAAACTTGTGAGAGTCATTTATCAATAATCTAGATTGATCTCAACAAGCTGCAGAGAAACCATAAGATAGATTGTCCATCAAATAACTCCACCTCTCTCTCTCTCTTTCTCTCTGGAGCAGCTCAAACAATGTCCAAAAGTCACTCTCACTCTCTCGGTGTTTTAAAGTGACAGTCCACAGAAAATATGGGTACATAACAATTCCTCTCAAAAAATCGCTTTGGCAGTCTGAGGTACTCACCAGCTTCAAGCAGGCTTCAATTTTACCAGTGCCTAAGAAGAATGAGGTAACCTACCTCAATGATTATTGTGCAGTAGCACTTACATCCACAGTGATGAAGTCCCATGGGAGGTTGGTGATGAAACTTGTCAACTCCTTCCTGAGAAGCTCCTCTCTGCAGAATGCATGTGTTTTCCCTGGGTGCTCCGGTTTTGTCCCAAAGTCCAAAGAGGTACCAGGTAGGTTGATTGGTCATTGACAATTGTCCCCGATTAGATTAGGGTTAAATCAGGGTTGTCGGGGTTGCCGGGGAATGCAACTTGAAGGACCAAAGGGCCTATTCGACGCTGTATCTCTAAACAAACAAGCAAACAAATAAATAAATAAAATTCTACTACCCTCTGAGCAAAAACATTTTCCTCTTCTTGCCATCTCTTTAAATCTCCACCCTTTGATTTTTGACTCCTCAGTGAAATGGGCCCTAATAATTAGCTCAGTTTAAACCTCTCATTTGTAAATATTTCAGGTCAGAGTTGTTGCTTTCCCTTCATTACCATGTATATCAAGAGGAGAGATAAATTGTTCAGTTGCATTGCAAGTATCGCCTGTCTTAGTGGGTTCATTTGTCACTGTCAAGATACCCAAATATTTATGGACGGTACTGCCAGATAACAAGCCCCTAGGATACTGCGGGTGACACTTGGAGGAATTTGCATAATTATTGCTTAGGCTTGGGATAGAAGGTCCGGAACTATTTAAAGAAGATTACTAATTAGGCCAAAGAAAGCTTCCTGACTACATTTCTGGCCAGCACACTTTAGGAGAGATATGACTACGTTAGAGAGGGTGCAGAGCAGATTTGCAAAGGGAAAAACACACCAACCTGGCTAATCTTTCCTTTTGCAGTAACAGTTACAGTCCTAATGGCATTTTCCCCTCCACATCTCCTTGCAAGTACACAGAGCATAGAACACAGAACAGATCAGCAGTAGACAGAATATTCAACCCACAACGTTGTGCCAATCTTGATGCCGATTTATACTAAATGTCCTCCTCCTGTGTATCATCCATATCTCTTCATTCTCTTGATATTTACAAGGGGTGATTGATAAGTTCATAGCCTAAGGTAGAAGGAGTCAATTTTAGAAAACCTAGCAAATTTATTTTTCCTACATTTACACACTTGGTCCAGCGTTCGTGGAGCATATGGATCCTTCTTTGTAGAAGCTGGCGCCTTGGACCTCCAGAAGTGGTCCACAGCCTGGGGTGATGATAAGTTCGTGGCCTAAGGTAGAAGGAGATGAGTTACTAACTTCAAACTTTCTGCATTTTCACTCAGAGTTGAACTGCACGTGCATGTAATGACAGCTGGAAACTCATCTCCTTCTACCTTAGGCCACAAACTTATCAATCACCCCTGCTGTGGACCACCTGGAGGTCCAAGACACTCTCGCTACATGCACGTGCAGTTCAACTCTTTCTGTGATTATGCAGAAAGTTTGAAGTTAATAACTCATCTTCTTCTACCTTAGGCCACGAACTTATCAATTACCCCTGCTGTGAACCATTTCTACAAAGAAGGGATCCATATGCTCCACGACTGCTGGACTAAGTGTGTAAATATAGGGGGGGACTATGTCGAAAAATAAAGGTGCTAGGTTTTCTAAAATTGACTCCTTCTACCTCAGGCCACAAACATCAATCACTTCTCGTATGTGCCTAAAAGCTTCTTAAACTCCACCGAACTGCTTATTTCCACCACTGCCCTAGGAAATCCACTCCAGGCTCATACCACTCTGTGGAAAAAACTTGCCCCTCGTGTCACTGTTCAATTTCCCACCTCTAATCTTACAGCTTGTCCTCTGGTGTTTGGCATTTCTATCCTGAGGGACAGATTTTGACTATCTATCCTACCTGTGCCTCTCATAATTAAAATAAAACCTCTATAAGGTCTCCCTTCACCCTCCAATACTGCAGGGAGAACAGCCTGAGATTGTCCAACCTCAGTCTGTAGTGCAGAATTGGCTGTGGCAAGTTTAGGCTTGATGTTTCAGGGTTCAGATGGTTCAAAGCTATAGGGAGGGTGGTAAAAGGGTGTGTAGAAATGGTACTGCTAGTTAGGAATAGTATCAAAGCTGCAGAAAGGGAGGATGTCATGGAGGAATCATTTAATATGTCAGTGTATGTGGAAGTCAGAAACAAGAAGGGAGCAATTACTCTACTGAGAGTATGCTATATTCCACAAGGACCTACATCCATACAGCAAGTATCCAAGTAGAAGAAGAAATATGTGGTAAATTGGTTTATTTCTGTCACATGTACTGAGGTACATATTTTACATGTCATCCATAAGGGTAATTTCATCACATCAATGCATTGGAGTCGCTAAAGGGAAAAATGAGAACAGAATGCAGAATAAAGTATTAAGGTGACTGAGGTAGTACACGTGGAGAATAAAGTGGAAGGCCATGATAAGGTAGACTTGTGAAGTCAAGAGATCATTTCGTTGTACAAGAAGTCCATTCAGGAATCTGATAACAATGGGATAGAAGTTGTTCTGAAGCCTGGTCGTGCAGCCTTTCAGGTTTCTGCAACTAACCCAGAGGAAGGAGGGAGAGGAGAGCGAGTCCAGGATGGGTGAGGTCTTTGATCATGTTGGCTGCTTTACTGAGGCAGCAACAAGTGTAAACAAATTCCATGGAGGGGCGGCTGGTTTCTGTGATGTGCTGAGCCGTGATTTCAATGGTGCATCTGTAAAACATTGGCGAGGTGCCTCCTGAGGGTGTGGAGTTGCTGATGCACTTTCTTGGCCGCACATCTAAGTGACTGGACCAGGGCAGTTTGCTGATGATGTTTACTCCTTGGAAGCCGAAGCTCTTAAACTCCGTGATCTTACCACAATTGATGTAAATATGGACATATTTAAGTGTGCTTGTGTGTGTGTGTGTGTGTGTGTGTGTGTGTGTGTGTATAGGGAAGGGTGAGTGAGTGAATGAATGTATGTATGAGCGTGACCTCTCGTCACTCTCCTTTCCCTGTAAGGAGTTTGTACGTACTCTCCATGACTTTGTGGGATTCCTTTGGGTGCTCTGTTTTCCTTTCACACTCCCAAGCGCATCTACGGATGTGAACCCCCCTCCATTGGGGACACTTACAGCAGAAAGGCTTGGAAGATCAGCAGCTACACCAGCCACCCTAACCGTAAACTCTTTCAGCTGCTTCCGTCTGGCAAACAGTACTGCAGCATCAAAGCCAGGACCAACAGGCTACGAGACGGCTTCAGACTGTTACGTACCCCGTAACTGGGTCACTTACCAGCAAAGATAGAGAGGTCCGTTGAAGTCTGATGGTACTATTTTTAACAGTATTTATTGATAAAAATACACAAAAATAATATTAATGCAAACATACAGATGATATACGTCGTCAATACTAAATCTAAAAGCGCGGGTATAATAATAATCGATAAGAAATAGCTCTATTGTTGTCTAGGGGTTAATGTATTGTCTGATGGAAATATAAAAGTCACTTTAGTTCGTTCAAGCTGCAGCGTTTTGGTTTGAGAGAAAGATGGGTAAAACTTGCCCAGTCCTTTTATGATGTCAATCCTTCGAGAGTCGTTGGGAGTTGATTTCCCCGTTGTTAGCTAAAAACCGTTCTTCCGTTGTAAAGGCACACCGATTCCAGGGCAAATGGAAACGGACGCACGTGGCCTTCCCACCAGCTTTCGCCATTACGGGATCGCTAGCGTTTCTTCTGGTGCGTCTGAGGGGCTGTTCCCACAGACCCTCTTTTATCCTGACTTACAAGGTCTCAGATGTTAATCAGGTTGGGATGATGCAATCCCTCCACCACCCAGCCCACTTTGCCTGAGGGCTTCCACAAAGCACAGTATTGTAATACACAAGTTTGTCTCCAAGAGACAATGGCCGTGTCCCGTAGCTTTATAATGCCGGAGGGGGGGGGGGGGTCAAGACATTCTGCACATCTCTCTCTCATTTCCTGGGTCTCCTGACCCAAATCAATAGCGATCCTGCGATTCTCAAAAAGGAGGGGGCTGCAGGCGTAACAAGACTTATAAATTCACATGTCTCTACATTGTGACAGAGTCATAATGCAAAGAGTTTTACTCCCTCATGTTGAGGGATGGATGTAAAATTTTAATAAATAAATAAACAAACAAATAAAATAAAAAGTTCAGTGAGGGGTAGGGTTAGTAAGCTGCAGGCATGCTATGTTGGTACCAGAAGTGTAGTGACAATTTCAGGTTGTTCCCAGTACATCTTTGCTGATTTGATTTCACACAAAACACCATATTTCGGTGTATATTTTGATGTTTCGATGAACATATAACAAATAAAGCTGATCTTTAAAGAATGTGTGTATATTACTAAAGTCTGTGAGACTGCAAGTACATTATTTTGTGTGTGCGTGTTATCCATGTGTGTGGACTCAAATACAGTTTAAGAAGTTAAACTCTTCATGCTGATATTAACATTGGCAACATCTTAACACGGTGATTAAAGAAAACGAGTCATTCATCAATTGATGAAAGTCTGGGGAAAGTACCTGGACACTATCTGATCACTGCTTTCCGCAGCATTGTTAACATCGGAAATGGCTTGGGAAAATGGGATATTCCAATTTCTGCACATGGGCGAAGGAACACAGGTATTATGCTTGGCTGTTCCTCTTAGGTAACAAAGTGTGGCTCCTTCTACTTAATGAGCCTCACAGATTCTACAGAGAAGCCTGAAACAAAACAATTTGCTTGACAGTTAAAGATTAAGGTATACCAAGTTATAACTTAGAGAAAAACAGGAAGGGATACAAAATAAAAATCATGAGGGTTAAATGCAAGCAGGCTTTTTCCACTGAGGTTGGATGTGACTAGAGCTCGGGTCATAGGTTAGGGGTGAAAGGTGAAACACTTAGTCGGAACATGAGGAGAAACTTTTTCATTCGGAGAGTGGTGGAAGTGCTGGATTTGGGTTCGATTTCAACATTTAAAAGAAATTTGGACAGGTACATGAGTGTAGAGGGCTATGGTTCAGGTCCAGGTCGATGGGACTAAACAGAATAGTACCTTGGCAAGGATTAGATTGACTGAAGGGCCGGTGTCTGTGCTGTAGGGCTCTATGACACTACGCGTGTTGACACGTGGCCAAGTGGTTAAGTCGTTCGTCTAGTGATCTGAAGGTCGCTAGTTCGAGCCTTGGCTGAGAGTTGCGTGTGTGTCCTTGAGCAAGGCACTTAACCACACGTTGCTCTGCGATGACAGCGGTGCCAAGCTGTGTGGGTCCTAATGCCCTTCCCTTGGACAATATCGGTGGCGTGGAGAGGGGAGACTTGCAGCTTGGGCAACTGCCGGTCTCCCTCCAACCGTGCCCAGGCCTGCACCCTGGAAACATTCCAAGGTGCAAATCCATGATCTATCGAGACTAACGGAGGTCTACATACTACGACATAAAGTGGAGGGAATATTAAATTTTTTACGGCTTGTTCACAGCTATATTGCACTCGTGACCGTCCACTACTGAAAAACTCAGAAGGAACAAGTGAATAGAAGTGGCAATTTGACCCTGAGTTACAGTTCCCACTTTATTAGGAAGTAGTAACTCTCAAGGATTGAGGCAGGTGCCCTCTGGACTTCAAAGGGCTATACTCGCGGCAATTAGAGTCCAGCATATTGCAGTATTGTTGATATCAGTAGAAGATTAGATATAAAAGGAGCTTAGGATTAGTGCAGGGAAGTGGGGCAGAGATATAATATCAGCACTGATTTTCCAGAGTTGGCTGAAGGATTTCTGTTTCCTACATTGAATGCTGAAGTCTTGACTTCCATTTCAGAGGGATGTGAAGGATCCCATGTTGCTACTTTGAGGAAGAACTGGTGTTTATCCCCAAAGTTCAGCCCAGTTGTTATCAGCCCACTTGGCCATTGCATCACTGCTGTTTACTGTACACAAACTGGGATGTGGCACGGTGATGTAACACTATTGCAGTGCCATCAGCCTGCGTTTAACTCCGCCATTGTCTGTAAGAAGATTATGTGCTCTTCCTGTGGCTGCAGGAAGAGTCCTCTGGGTTCTCCAGTTTCCTTCCACAGTCCAAAGGCATTTGGGTTAGCAGGTTAATTGATCACATGGGTGTGACTGGATGACATGGGCTTGCTGGGTCAGAAAGGCCTATAACGTGCGGCCTCTCAGTTGACTGTAGCCTGCTCTGGGAGGAGCAGAGAAATGCAACGTGAACACGAGTCTTTCCTTCACATAATCTTAGCAGAGAACGTAGCCTGGTTCCAAATGAATGCCACATCGCCAGACAGGGAAATGGGTGATTATTGTCTGTCAGATGTTCATCAGTGTACTTTTTCAGATGCTCCAGAAGAGTTGGCATGTCACCAAGTACTTTAACAATATTAGTTCAAAGTATCCTGCATCCTTTTTTACTTTTTTATTTAGAGCTGTAACAGGCTCTTCTGGCCCTTTGAACCGTGCCATCCCAGCAACCTGACAACCTTGATTTAACCCTAGCCTAATCACAGGACAATATACCATTATCAATTAATCTACCTGGTATGTCTTTGTACTGTGAGAGTAAACCGGAACACCCAGGAAGAAAACACACATTCCACAGGGAGGACTTACAGAGGCTCCTTACGGATGATGCCAGAATTGAACCTTGAACTCTGTCACACTGAGTAGTACTAACATCGCGCTAACCGCTACACTGCCGTGGTGCCCATAGCCTGCTCTTGCAAAGATAGATGGAGGGGCAGGTAGTGCTGAGGAAGCAGCGAGTGTGTAGAGGGACTTAGACAGATTATTGGAATGGACAAACAAGTGGCAGATGGAAGATACAGTAGGAGAGTGTATGGTCATGCACTTTGGTAGAAGGTAGAAGGAATAAAGGTGTAGACCATTTTCTAATTGGCAAGAAAATTTAAAAAAAATCAGAAGTGCAAAGAGACTTGCGAATCCTTGTGCAAGATTCCCTAAAGGTTAACTTGTAGGTGAGGAAGGCAAACGCAATGTTAGCATTCATTGTGAGAGGACTAGAATATGAAAGCAAAGATGTAGTACTGAGGCATTGATCAGACCGCACTCTGAATATTGTGTAGCAGTTTGGAGCCCCTCATCTAAGAAAAGTTGTGCTGGCATTGGTCCAGTGGAGGTTCACAAAATGATTCTGGGAATGAAAGGGTTAATGTTTGAGAGCCATTGATGGCTCTGGGCCTGTACTCACTGGAACTTTGAAGAATGAAAGGGTGTGTCATTGAAATTATCAAATATCGAAAGCCTGGAAAGAGTGAACATGGAGAGGATATTTCCTATTGTGGGGGATTTTAGGAGCGGGGCACAACCTCAGAAGAGAGGGATGCTCATTTAGAACAGAGATAAGGAGGTTTTTTTTTACCAGAGGGTAATGAATCCATGGAGTTCATTGTCACAGATAGCTGTGGAGGCTTAGTCATTGGGTATATTTAAACAGAGCTTGATAATTTCTTGATGAGACAGGGTATCAAAGATTATGGGAAGATGACAGAGAATGGGGTTCATGATGGAATGGTGGCACAGACTCGATGGGATGAATGGCCTAATTTTGCTCCTATGTGTTATGGTATAATGGTAATTTAGTTCTAACGTACTGTTCAGGAATGCAAGTGGATGCAGAGCGTAGCAAACGCAGCCTGGTCCATCACACCACTGACAACATCGACAGGAGGTGCTGCCTCAAGGATGGAACATTCATCATCAAGGATCCCCACCATCTGGGCTATTCCATCTTCTCACTGCTACCATCAGACAGGAGAGATCAGAAGCCTGAAATCACACGCCACCAGGTTCAGGAGCATCTACTCCTCTACAGCCATCAGGCTCTTGAACTCCTTCAGCAACAGAATAATATGGTCCACATCGAAAGCATTCTATCACTGCTTGGGATGGCAATCACTCCTATGTCTTCAGGTCTTATGGTGAGGTGACTATCACTCTAGATCCCACCATGTATGGGTGGGATTAATATTATTACAAGGCATCTCAAGCTATAGAAAATGAAATGAGATATCACAGAGTCTTGGAGATATCCAGCATGGAGAAAAGGCCTTTGGTCCAATTGGTCCATACCCACCAAGATAATCCATTCAAGTTAGTCCCATTTGTCAGTATTTTACCCATAGCCTTCTAAACCTTCCCAATGCAGGGATCTGTCCAAGCGTCTTCTGAAAGTTGTTATTGTGCCTGCCTCAACCACTTCCTCAGGCAGCTTATTCCAGATAGGTTCCATCCCTTGTATAAAATAGTTGCCCCAATCCTGGGAGAATGACTGAGTGCACTCACCCTGTTTATGACCCTCACCTCTGTAAGGTCACTTCAGGTTTCTACGTTCTAATAATGTCCAAACCTATCTTACCTCTCCTTGTAAATTAGTCCCTTAAGTTCTGGTGACATTTTTGTAAATTGTTTATGCAATTTTCAGTTTAAAAACATTTTTCCTGTAGCAGGGTGACCAAAATTGAAGGTAACACTCCAAGTGTGGTCTCACCAGTGTCTTGTACAACTGCATCGTGACCTCCCAACTTTTATTTCCAATGCCCTGACTGAAGAAGGCCAGTGTATCAAAAGCCTTCTTCACCACCCTGTCTCATTGCATCACCTTCTGGTGTGGCGGGGCCACTGTACAGGATTGGAGAAAGCTGCAGAGGCATATAACCTCAGCCATCTCCATTGTGGGCACTGGCCTCCCCACAGTTGAGGGCATATGAAAAAAGCGATGCCTTTAAAAGTTGGCATCCATCATTAAGGTCCCCTTCACTCCCTCCCAGTTGTCTCATTGCTACCATCAGTTGACAATTAGCCAACCTATGAATACTACCTCACTACTTCTACCTCTTTTGCTGTACTTATTTAATTATATATCCAATCACTAATGAAATCCATCATTCCATCTTTAAATGTATTGGTGATACCTTGGGAAGGTTTCATTGAATCTTGGTTTTCCTTTATGGAATAATAATAATTATTATTAATATTGAAACTATGTCATATCAAACCTAGAACACCACAGGACTGTTATACTTGTTTGTGTTGGATTAGGGTCTGAATTGTTATTTTTCTTGTAGGTTAACTTATATGTCTGTATAATCACCTGCTTGTACATTTTCAGTGGGTTTTCAGTAATCTGTGGTATAGCTGGTTCTGTAATTCTGTAGATTCTTTGTCTGTAAGCCTGTGCCATGGTTGCATAACTTAAGACTGTCCTTGTTGTCTCACAGGTTGTTCTTATCAGATTCTTATTAGAGAGATTACATTACCTGTCCAACTTGGATCAGTTTTCAGGATTAAAAAAAAAGACTACAAAGCAGGCTTTTTGTTGGAGTGCTTTGGCCACATTTAGGGTTGGTTATCTGCTGCTGTCTTACTTGCTTACTGTGCCTTCCTGTTATTCCTTCATTATGAATGTATAATAAAATGGCTGTAACCACAACATTTGCACTTCATTCTTGACTTCTGAAGATCCTTCTGGACAACATAATCTTTGGATCCAACATTAGCCACTCCTTAGCTAATGGAATTTCCTTTGAACTTTGTAGACTTGTTTGGAGATGATGAGAAAAAGGGGAGAATAAAATTAAATTAGAGCAGGATCTGTGTAGATAGGTGCACTATCTGTGGACTCAGTGGGCTGAAAGGCCTATTTATGCCTCGTGTGATTCTATACTAAGTTCCTCTATTTGTTTTTAAATTTCTCAGTGGTCTGGGACTGCAGTACATCACTGAAACTCTTTCATTTTTTAATCCTGCTCAATCTCTCAGGTATCCTTCCGGCAGTCTCTTAGATTTAAACTATGTCCCCCAGAAGATAATTGGCAGGTCAGCAATTTTTAACTACACTCATAAACTGTGGAACTCAACACCTAAGTCTATAAGGGCTGCAGACTCAGTTGACACTTTTAAATGCCAGCTGAAAATCTATTTATTTAATCTTGTGTTTAACTGACATCATTTTGCCTTTTATTTTTATGTTTGCACTTTATCTCATTGTAAAGGACTTTGAATTGTGTTGTTTTTTTAATGAAAAGTGCTCTATAAATAAGTTATTATTTATTTTTTCTCAGCTCAGGCTGGTAATACCTGAGGTAAGGGCATAGCCAAGCACACTCATTTCTCAATTGCCAGGAACTTTCAGACTATTCTAGTGGTGTTTAATATTGTGGCTTTCTGAAAATTTACATGGGTATTACTGTGTAGCCCGAATTGTTTAATGTTATTGTGTAGTGGCCTTTGTGATGATACCGGTTGTAGATATTACTATCGAGACAATGTATACCCCGTTCAGGTTCTAAAGTCTTTCTATTTCCTCTTTTAATTCAGCGTATTTCTGCTGCTTTCTCTTATTGATTTCTGTAAGTTATGAATGTTTGGAATGACTATATCTATTCAGTAGGTTGTCCTTGTTTGTTTATTCTGTGTTATTATATTTGAATGTTTATTATGGATCGGCTTCTCTCTAATAATAGATCGGTTGTAAAATAATTTGTGGGACTCTGACTCTAAAACTGGATCAGGCTTGTATTTATAGGGACGTATGGTTTCTTTTATGAGCTTAGATTTTTAAAGCAAGATTTTGGTTAATGATATTGATTGTGCCTATGTACGTAATCAGATTGAGTTAAACTGCAGCAGGATCCTGTAATGTGTTGTACTGTTTATGCTTTTTTTCCCAGCATTTTCTACACTACATATATCATCTTGAATCTGTTTGTCTTCATTTTGTATTTTTACTAATTCCTTAGTGTTAACCACCTGGCCCTGTATTGCCATGAGGAGGCCTCTTGCTTTTGAGCTCTGAGCCAGGAGTTCGATGCTTCCTTGTCAACATATAGTCCGCTCAGATCATAGGGATCACGCTCTTCCATTAGTTATCCTTTTCTTCAATAGTCATAATGTCTTAATTTCTCTGCGTTGTGCTCTCATTTAAGTTTAGTGGTGTACTCTTGAATTGCATATGCTTGCGTGGAGTGTTGAATCCTGTTTTCATTGATGAAAGTATACCCTTAGAAGTTTTATCTGACTGTTGTGTAGATTTTAATGTCTGTTATTCCTCTTCCCCCTTCTGTCTTAGGGAGTGTTAATTTAAGTACATTCAAATGTACATATTGTTTTCTGAAATTGGTCATTTTAGTTCTTATTTTTCTTTGTAAACTTTCCAGATCAGTTTCAGACCAAGATATGATGCCAAAAGAATACATTAATATAGGTATAGTGAAAGTGTTTTTTGCCTTTGTTATACTTTTACCTTCAAGTCCATGAATATGGGAGCAAAATTAGGCCTATTAGATCCATTCTATCATTCGGTTCTGGTTAATTTATTTTTCCATTCAGCACTATTCTCCTGCCTTCTCCCCATAATCTTACTAACAAAGAACCTATCAACCTCCACTTTAAATATACCCAAATATTTATTATTTTACAGTTAAGAATAGAACATTGTAACAGGCCTTTCAGGCCTGCTGGGCCCTCACCTTTCAAATTATACCCACGTCACCAATTAACCCACTAACCTGTATGTCTTTGGAATGTGGAAGGAAACTGGAGCACTCAGAGGAAACCACCCAGTTATGGGCAGAATGAACAAACTCCTACAGGCAGTGGCGGAATTGAAACAGGGTGGCCGGCACTGTAAAACCATTATGCTAACTGCTACACTACCATGTCACACTAATTGCTTGACTCCAGAGGCATCAGTGGCAATGAACTACACAACTTCACCACCCTCTGGCTGAAGAAATTCCTCCTCATGCGCAGGGTATACATGCCAGACAAATTAGTAAGAATAATTGTTTCTGTAAAATTAATGAATTTCTTCACAGAGGATTTAGTGGAAGATTAGAAAAGGGGAAACCATGGTGAACATTGCATCTCTCTGTATTTGGCTTCGGGTCAAGCCCCTGCAGGTCCAGATTGAGTGCCGGAACCGGAAATGCTGACGGTTCCTCTGCCTCCACAGATGCAGCTTGATCCACTGAGTTCCTCCAGCAGTTTGTTTTTGTTTCCAGTCTCTGGAAGATTTCCCTTGCACTACCTCAATGCATGATATGGATAGCATGTAAAACAGATTCTTCACTGTTCCTCAGTGTATGTGATAGCAATAAATCAAATCCAACACCAATTCCAATTCCAACTTCAATATGTGACAACAAATTGCTTTGAGTTGCTAGATCATTGTCTTCAGGTGTTTATTGAATAATGGATTAGTTAATATTAGTTTACTGTCATATAAATGAGAGTCAGGAGAACAAGAAAATAAAAGCGCTTCTCTTTGGAAAGACACAAAGGTTACTTCATGTCCTCATCAGAAAGCTCAAAGTTCAAGGTCAATTTATCATCAAAGTACATATATATCGTGATATACATCCCCATGATTCTTTTTTTGGGGGGCATTCACAGAAAATAGAAAGAAACACAATAAATCAATGAAAAACCGTAGAAAACAGAACTGGGCAAACAACCAATGTGCAAAAGACAACAAACTGTGAAGATACTAAAAGGAAGGAAAATAAATAATAAATATAATAATAATAATCCTTTTTGAGTCAGAATACCACAAATTACATTACCCTTGATTAGTTATTATGGGTAGGGCGATCCTTAGTAACTGTATGGATACAATATTACAGGATAAACAAGTAAGAACAACAACTTATTTAATGGATATAGTCATTCTAAACACACATAACAAGTTAAAAACACCAGAAATATCCTGAATTAAAAGAGGAAATTGGAGCTTAGAAGAATAGAGGGTTATGCGCTAGGGAAATTCTAGGCAGCCTCTAGTGTAGGTTACATGGTCAGCACAACATTGTGGGCTGAAGGGCCTGTAATGTGCTGTAGATTTTCTATGTTCCTATGAAAGACTTTGGAACAGGAATAGGATATATATTGTCCTGATAGGAATATCTACAACTGATGTCATCCCAAAGGCACTATGCAATAGCATTGAACAATTAGGGCTATGCAGTAATTTCCATGTAAATCTACAGAGAGTCACAATACTAAACACTTCTGGAATAATCTGAAAGTTCCTTTCAGTTGACAAATGAGTATGCTTGGCTATGTCTGTATCTCAGGTTTTACCAGCTTGAGCTGAGAAAAAATAAGGAATAATAATAATAATAATAATAATAATAATAATAATAATAATAAATATTGAGAACATGAATTGTTGAGTCTTTAAAAGTGAATTAATAGGTTGTGGAACCAGTTCAGTGTTGGGGTGTGTGAAGTTATCCCTTTTGGTTAAAGAGAGGAAGGACATTGGTTTCGTATCTCACCCAAAGCTCCCAATCCCAAGTGTACGACATCTCTACAATCCTGCATGAAATTTTCATGCCTAGATAGTGGTCACGTCTCTGGATTATCTCCAGGCAGGTAGAGTTTATGCCATTACTGACTTTACAGAATCAACGTAATCAATATCTTCACTACAGGAGCTTGACAAATAATTACTCAGATGTAAGCAGTATAAAGGAATCCCTGTACGGGTGAGTATTTTAATCCAATAGTTGAAGACTGATTTATGCTTTTGCTACACATCCATCTCTTCTATATTGTTCTTTGAGCAGAATTACTTACTACATTTGTAGAAGATTATTTCTTGAATTTTAAGGAGCCTTGTGTTTTGCTTTTTCCTTCAATGTATTGTTGATGTTGAATGGTATTGTCAATAGCCTTGGCTCACAGTTATTAGTGTGTATTGAAGAGGTCTCGTAAGTGTTGATTGGTTTCAGCGCCCAAAGTAGATTCCAATTGGATTGTTCCATATCCTTCAATCAGTGAGGTCAGGACTCAGTCAGTATGAGCCTCAAGCTCTTTCCTCATTCACAAATCAGCTTTATTATCTCTGACATATGTTATGAAATGTGTTGTTCTGTGGCAGTGAAACAATGCAACAACCTAAAAATATTGTAAGTTACAGAACATAAATAGTGTAAAAGAGATAGTGTTCATGGAACAGACAGAAATCTGATGGAGGAGGGGAAAGATGTTGAGTGTGCATCTTCAGGCACCTGTACATCCTCCCGGATTGTAGTAATGAGAAGAGAGCATGGCACGGATGGTGAGGGTCCTTATTGATGGATGCTACCTTCTTGAGGTACCATGTCTTGAAGATGGCCTCAATGGTGGGGTGAGTTGTGCCCATGATGGAGTTGGCCGAATCTACAACCCTCTGCAGCATCTTGAGATTCTGTGCATTGGAGCTTCTATACCAGGTACTGATGATACCAGACAGCATGCTCTTCGCTGTACACCTGTAGAAAGTTGTGCTTTAATGACGTTTCAAATCTTCTCAGGCTCCTAATGAAGTAGAGCCTTTGATGTGCCTTCTTCATGATTGCGTTAATGTTTGGATCCAGGACAATTCCTCTGAGATGTTGACACCTAGGAACTTAAAGCCAACACATCATCAGTATGCTGATATCGTGGGAGCTTGCTCCGTGGAAATCGGCTGAAGTGTTTTTGCATTGCATTAGTGACCACACTTCAGCAAGCCTGGGACTTTATTACATGGACTTAAAAAGGTGACAATAAAAAGGAAGAAGGAAGTCCCCTTCTCTTGTCTAAGCCAAATCACTCTACACAATATTTATAACCATGCTGCAGTTTTACGTAATATTACGTTTGTAAAATGAGGCCATTGAATTGAAAACTAAAAAATGAGGAATTTCCTTTGACGTATTTGTTTTGTAATATGTTTCCACATGGGAGATTTCTGCAACTGTTCTGGGCAAGTGAAATTATTAATGATGAAGTCTGTTCCTTAATCATCATTGTGCCTTCAGTGCCTGAGATCCTACCTTTGACATTCCGTTTTGGAACCACTCTGCCTCCTTTAGGTCGGTCTAAAGAAAGAATCTAGTTCTTTCGCCAAATCTTTGCTTTCCTGCCTCTCTGTTATGCCATCGTGTGATGCAGTGCCAGATGGAGACATATCCCATTGGAAAGCAGAATAGCTGTGAAATAAACTGGGGAAAGGATTAATTGTTATTGGTCACAAGCAAGAGAAAATCTGCAGATGTTGGAAATCCAAACAAGACACACAAAATGCTGGAGGAACTCATCAGGTCAGGCAGCATCTATGGAAAAGAGTAAATAATTGACGTTTTGGGCTAAGACCCTCATCAGTATGTCTATACCTATATTATCTTCAAAGTTTCCAAAACATTGGGCAAGTTTAGTGAATTCTCTAGCACAGATAATTCTGCTATGACATGATAATTGCATTCCTAAGAAACCCTGCGTTATCCAAAATTGCATTATAAAAACAATTGTGCCAAAGGGAAATATAGGTTGGAGTTAAAAAGTTTCCCATAAAGTTCTGCCAACGAAGAATACTGTCTCTACTTCTCACTGTCTCAGTAAGGCAACCAGCAGAATCAAAGACCCCACCCATTCTGGACGTTCTCTCTTCTTCCCTCTGCTGTGGGGCAGAAGACATATTCACCTGAAAGCACGTACCACTGGGCTCAAAGACAATTTCTATCCCACACAAAAAGAGGCTTCTTCCCCCTTATTTTTCTGTCCTGATGAAGGGTTTCTGTCTGAAACATCAACCAGTTATCCCTCTTCATAGACGCTGCCTGACCTGCTGAGTTCCTCCAGCATTTTGTGTCCGTTGCTCTGGAATTCCAGCATCTGCAAAATCTCTTGTGTTTACAACTTCTGTCCCGCTGTTATCAGTCTCTTGAACAGGCCTGTTAAACGATAAAATGGACTCTTAATCTCACAATCTACCTCATTATGATCTTGCATTTTATTGTTTACCTACACCACATTTTCTCTTTAGCTTTTATACTTTATTCTACATTTTATTACTTTAACCTGTTCGACTTCAATGCACTGTGTAATGACTTGATTTGTATGAACAGTATGCAAGACAAGCTTTGTGCTGTATCTTGGTACATGCGACAACAATAAACAAATACCAATATAATTAATGTTTCTCATTGAACCTTCCTATTGCTTTTTATTGCATTCTGTAAAATATTATATGCCATTATTGGTAGCCAGTCTTTAATTAAAGGCATCAGGACTCTGAAAAACGTTGGTAAACTTAATAGAAACAAAGGAAATAGTAACTTATTGGCATCAGCCAGAAAATACCTTAAAAATTTTCTCAAGATGTAGCCAAATTGGCAAACAATTACTATGCAGTGGATTTTATAGACCTTGCCTTAAAGGCATTTTACCAAGACGAGCTAAATGAAGACCAGGTGTAAGGAGAAATTATTCTACTAAATTAATTAAGCCATATAAAACAATATGTGGTAAAGATTATTAATTGAAATCTCCCAACATTATCACCAGCAGATGAAAACAATTTGGACATCAGCAATACACAGGATATATAATCACAGAGCTGAACATTTTCTGGATAGTTTTTCAGAGGGTGGTGTCTCAGAGTGAAGTTTTGTTGTGCTGGTTGGGATAAGCTGATAAACTCAAAATGAGCATGCCAAACAGCTGGCAGCTTGGGGAAAGCAGTTTGTTTGAAAAAGGGATTCTCCCACTCAACCCCTGCCAGTCTCTATTACTGCTGTGCGCACACAAAAAAATTCTGTACGTGCTGGAAATCCTGAGCAAATGGTGGCACAACTCAGCAGGTTAGGCAGCTTTGATGGAGAGAAATAAGCAGTTGATGTGTTGGAAAGGAAGTGTGCCGAAGCCAGAATAGTGCTCATCACCACTCCTCCTACTGCTGGTTTCTGTCCACTTCCTTTCCAGTGCTGATAAAGGGACTCTGCCCAAAATGTTGACTGTTCATTTCCTTCCATGGACACTGCCTGATCTGGTGAGTTCCTCCAGCATTTCCTGTGTGTTGCTAACTACCCTGAACATTCTCTCACTCTCCCTGCTGTCACTCCCTTCCCCCCCCTCTCTCTCTCTCTCTCTCTCTCCCTCCCTCTCTCACTCATTTGCTGTCACTCACTCCCCCTCACTTGAGTTTATGCTTTCTTGTGTTTCTCTTCCTCTTACAATGCTGGTGCAAAGAGCATATGTTTACGGCATCTGCACCCCGGAGAGGTAGACCTATATGAGCTGGAATTTGAACTTGAACGTGTTGTTTATTGGCCTGGACAGTGAGAAGCACATGGACATGAAAGATTTACAGCTGTGGATGTGAGGCATGGGCTGGATCATAATGGGCCTGTGGCAGATCAGCCAGGCTCATGGGGGGAGGGGGAGGCTTGATGGGCTGCATAGCTGTTGTTCTTGGGTAGACGTTGCTAAAACAGTTTTATTTATTTGTAACCCCCGGGGTTACATATTTAAATGGTGCGGTTTATTTAAATATTATGTGCTTTGTTTATTTAATTAATTTTAATTAATTAATATCCAGTAATTTAAAGTGCTTTCATCAAATTTATTTTTTTATCAATTTATTTATTTGGGCTACATCCACACTAGACCGGATAATTTAGAAAGCGCCGGTTTCGCGTAAAAATGATAGGCGTCCACACTATGCGTTTTTGAAAATATCTCTATCCACACTGAAACGGAGATTTCGGCGAATCTCCTTCTACTGCGCATGTGCAGGACACATCTACCGAAAACAAGCGACAGGTCTGGTGTCGTATCTCACCGTAGAAGTGTGCGTTTGTGTAGTTACAGACGAACAGCTTTGGCTCACGCGCAGGAGAACTTAAAACTAAAAAAAAAACAAATACTGGAGCGTACGGTGGCAACCGACAGGGAGTTAATGGACAGATTGACCCGGCTGACGACGAACATTGAAAAACTGACTAACTCTGTTGCATTAATAAAGCATCTTGTTAAATGTATAAAACATGTCTGCATCAGTGTTACCTTGTATTTCCATACAATATTACATTAGGCTGTTACACATCTATTGTCAGAGAAGTACTTGCATAAATAGGTAAACCACCTTCATACGAGCAAGGACAGAAAACAGGGCAAAGTGAGTATACTTATTTATTCAGTACGTTATTGGTCAAAGTATTTGGTGAGTACATTCCTAACTCTTCTGGCTTCAGTCTCGTTGCCGTCTGTTCTGAAATTGTTAAGTTGCGTTCAAGAAAACAATGAAATACCGCGCTGCTGCCTGATAGCGTTTTCAGAAGTCTCTGGTTATGCTGTCCACACTGATCTGTCCGAGCAGCGTTTTCAAAAGTATCCACCTTGGAAAGCATTTTTGAAAAGCTCGGTTTTCGGGAGACGAAAACAGCGTTTTAGTGTGGACGGAGAGTAAAAACGAAGAGAAAAAGCTTTGGTTTAGAGATGCAGTGCAAAACAGCCCAATGAGCCACACCACTCAGCAGCCCACCTATTTAACCACAGCCTAATCACAGGACAATTTACAGAGACCAATTAATAGGTTATGTCATTGCACTATGGGAGGAAACCCTGTAGTTCAGAGAGAGAAAGTACGATCTCCTTACCGATGGTGCTGGAAAGTCAAGGAATAAGCAGCATTGCTGTTTTCTATCAATAAAGGTGTCTGTACCATCGGAGGGAGGGTGTATAGCGGGAGGAATCACTACCAGGACAAGCATGGCTTTTTCAAGGCCCAAGTAACTTCAGCAAATGAGGAACAGGGAGCAGGAGAGGCGGCAGTGTAGAGAATAAAGATGCACGGAGAGCATCCTTGACGAAGGTTTACTGTTGCTGCATTAGTGGGGCTCGGGATCACATGTGAACTGCACTCTGCTGCTGTTGATCAAGCAGAGTATCAACCATGACCTATTGCAGCGGCTTGTCATGGCAGAGAATGAATGGGCGTCACACATTAGGTGTAGGCACAGTGTGGAGCTCCCCTCAGCTTCGTCACCATTTTAATTTGTAATTTATCTGTCCTATGTGCATTACATCTCCATGTTTATTTTAGTTTGCTCGCTCTGTGGACTAATTGTGGCTAATAACGTGCTCGTTTCAAAGCGAAGCTTTAAAAAAAAGATAAAGCTATGAATTCCTATTGCATCCTTCACAGCCTCAAATGGAAGTAAAAGAAAGACACAGATGCTGTAAAGCACAAAGAGATCAGAGCCCTCAGCAGGTCGTGCAGTGTCTGTGGTTGGAGAAGCAGTCTTGCCATTTTTAGGAGGAGGGCGAAAAGAATTCAGTTGCACTCAATGTTATACCAGCTATAAAAGAACAAAGTACAAAGAGAATTTTATTATCAATGTGCGCATGAGTCTCCTAACACTACCATATTATTTTCTTGCAGGCATTCACATGAGAACAAAGATGTACAATCGAATCAATGAAAAACTACACACAAAGACTGACAAATTGTGCAAATACAGAAAGAAGCAAGTAATAGTAATAAATAAATAGGTAAACAAATAAAACTGAGATCATGAGATGGAGAGCCCTTATAAAGTGAGTTTGAAAGTTGTGTCCAATGATCAGTTCAATGAAGATGTCCACTTTGGTTCAGGAGCCTAATGATTGTAGGGTAATAACTGTTCCTGAACCTGGTGGTGTGGGACCTGTGTTACTATGTGTGTACGTGATAAAGAACTTCAGTTCCCAGTGTGCAATGCGAGCAGCTCACTCGGAGCCAGTGGTGACATTGGTGAACTGGGAACACACGCTAAATGTGAAGCTAGAAGCCAGTTAACAAATTTGTTAGTGTTTAAACCATGCAACGTTTGACTCTTATCAAGGACAAACATAACATAGTGTCAGAAGTCAATGAGATGTCTAAATATGAAGTGGAACTGAATACCTTGAATGACTAAGAAAGAGACATTAGGTTCCGATGGAGAGAAACTGCCAGCTGTCTCGAAGTTCACCTTTAAATTGAGATGAGAGCCTAAAAATTCCCTCAATGGATAAGCCAGGTCCTCCTGCACCTTTGCAATTTATCGGGAATTTAATGGATAACTGGAAATGCTCCAAACACCAATTCAATATATACTTAGCAGCGAGTAGAGTTGGAGGGGCAGATAAAAAATTGGAAGTGTTTATCTTTCTACATGTAATTGGCAAAGATGCTTTAAACATCTATAACAGCTTTCAAATTGATGAAGCGGCCTTAACACTGGAAGCTCTGATGGCAAAATTTGTGGAATATTTTGTCCCAAGTAATAACATTGCTTTCCCGTGAACAGAAACAAGGTGTTAGCTTAGACCAATAATTAGCTGAGTTTCGCACACTGAGGAAGTCCTGTGAGTTTGGAGATTTGAGAGACTCACTAGTTAGAGACAAAATAGTATGTGTAATCTTAAAAAAATGGGTTCAGAGAAAGTTTGCTCCATGAAAAAGGTTTAATGGAGGAAAAGGCTGTGAATATGTGTAGGGCAGTGGAGACCAGTCAAGCACAAGTTAAGGAGCTGCACATAACAGAAACAACAGTGCATAGAGGAGTAAAGCACAAGACATTTCCCAAAGCCACAGCATAGCAAAGAGGAAGTCTAAAACAGCAAATGCAGCAAATGTGGAGGTAAGCACATTTCAAAGATATGTCTTGCATAAGGAAAGTCCTACCATAATTGGGGGAAAGAGAATCATTTTGCAAAGTGCTGCAAAGCTGGGGCGACCAAAAGAAATGTGCATATGGTTACTGAGGAAAAGAGGAAGTCTTTGTAGATTTTCTACAGGTTGCGAGTGCTGGGAAAACAGAATGGATTGTTCTAGTGACTGTGAATGAGGCAGTAATTCCATTCAAGCTTAACACTGGAGCCCAGTGAAAACCCAGGAATCACACTTAAAGTCATAAAGTCGTAGAACAACACAGCACAGAAACAGGCCCTTTGGCCCATCAAGTCCATACCAAACTATTAATATGCCTAGTCCCATCAACCTGCATCGGGACCATATCCCTCCATACCTCTTCTATCTATGTACCTATGCAAGTTCTCTTTAATGTTGAAATCAAACCCTGTCCTACTACTTCTGTTAGCAGCTTGTTGCACACGCTCACCACCCTCTGAGTGAAGAAACTCCCCCTCATGTTTCACTTAAATATTTTACCTTTCACTCTTACCCTAGGACCTCGAGTTCTGGTCTCACTCAAACTCAGTGGGAAAGCCTGCTTGCATTTACCTCATCTGTACCCCTCATAATCCCTCTAGAGGGCTATACTCACTGGAATTCAGAAGAATGACAGGAGATCTTACAGAAGTATCTTATAGGAATAGCGCAGTACTGTAGTGATTAGCATAATACTGTTGCAAAACTAGCGACCTGGGTTCCATTTCATCACTGTCTGTAAGGAGTTTGTACATTCTTCCCATGGCCTTATGGGTTCTTCTGAGTGCTCTGGTTTCATCCCACTTTCTAAAGATGTACAGGTTAGTACGTTAATTAGTTTAATGGGTATATTTGAGTGGCATGGGCTCATTGGGCAGGAAGTGTCCATTACCATGCTGTATCAATAAATAAAATTTAAAAAATTATGAAGGGATAGATACGACCATAAGACGTAGGAGCAAAATTAGGCCATTCTGCCCATCGACTCTGTTCTGACAATCCATCATGTCTGATTTATTATCCCCCTCAGTCCCATTATATGACTTGGCTCTACGGCCAGCTGTGGCAATGAATCCCACAGATTTAACACTAAAGAGGTTCCTCCTCATTTCTGTTCTAAAGGGATGTACTTCTTTTCAGATGCTGTGACCTCAGGTTCAAGACACCCATTGTAGGAAACATTCTCTCCTTTTCTAATCTATCTATGCATGAAGTAATTTATCTTTTTTCCCAGCTGTTAAAAGGTTATTACAAGGGGACAAAATTTTAAGGTGATTTGAGGAAAGTATGGGTGGATGTCAGTGTTAAGTTCTTTTGTGTAGAGAGTGGTGTGTGTGTGGAACACAATGCAAGTGGTGATAGTGGAGGCAGATACATTAGGGGTATTGAAGAAACTCTTAGATAGAGATATGTATGATGGAAAAATGGAGGGCTGTGTAGGAGGGAAGGGTTAAATTGATCTTAGAGAAAGAACAACGTTGTGGGCCTAAGCGACTGTTCTGAGCTGTACCTTTCCATGTTCAAATACAATAATTTCACAGGGCAGTGCTGCCGAGTTTCAGGCAACAGTAGCAGAAATGGAGGAGAGATGCCCTGACCACCAGCCTCTGCCACAGTCTGTCACAGATGTCCAAAGCAAACTGAGCATCAAGCAAATCGTATCCAGTGGTTTCAACATCGTCAATTCAACAGTCCCTCTGCATTTTACTGAATAAAACTCAGAGAATCATTGGCTGTGACATATACAGTATTTAATGATTAAGACATTTGAAAACTTTTTTTTCATGTGATTTTAACAATTCCTTCAGGGAAATATTTTTCACATGCATCAGTGCAGAAGTGATATTACTAATGAATTTCTGGAACTACACATGCAATCAAATGTCAGAGAATGAGGGGAGAATTGATAGAGGAGTATAAAATTATGAGGGGTGTAGAGTGGAAAATGCAAGGAGCCTTTTCCCACTGAGTTTGGTTGAGACTAGATCTAGAGGTCATAGGTTAAGAGTGAAAGGTGATATATTTAAGCAGACACTAAGGGGGAGCTTCTCTGTTCTGAGGGTGATGAGGGTGTGGAACAAGCTGCCGGCAGAAGTGGTGATACAGATTTGATTGCAACATTTAAGAGAAGTTTGGGTAAGCACATAGATGGGATTATGAAGGATTATGGTTGCCATGCCGGTTGATGGGACTAAGCAGAATAATGGTTCAGCATTGTCTAGATGGGCTACAGGGCCTGTTTCTGCATGGTAGTTCTCTATGATTCTGCAGCTGATGTTGGTCTGATTCGAAGATAATTACACAGTCAAGCCGTTGGATATATGCATGTGAAAATACCTCCTTAATCTCGTTTTTTAATAGTCTGATAGCACACTGTTTCCTGATCCCTTGGACTGTATGATTGAATATTGTGCAATTGAGGCCTGATTTATACGATAACCTTACTTTTACTTCCATGTTTATTCCTAATATAATTCTTTTCCCTTATAATTATTGAATAATTTTTTTTGTTGCTAGTCATTCCCTGGCAAACACAATAAATTCCTAATGCATGGAAATGTATATGGTAAATAAAGTTGACCTTTGATCCCTGATTGTCCATTGGTGGTTGGGTGTTGCTGAATTACTGGTTTTTTTGCAACTAAAAGGTGATTAAGGTACTGTTATTGAATATGATTGATTATTTTATTGGGTTTCAGTTGTGTAAAGCTGATTATGCTAACTCTATCATTAGAATTTGAACCAATTCCCTTTGATGCAAAATGCTTGTCTTCTCTGGTTCACAGTGGCTTGCCCTTAACTAAAGGCTCTGTAGTAACATTCTCACCCTTACTTTCACCAGGATATTGTCTGAATGAGAGAGTATTACCTGAAGGAGAGGTTGGATGGACTCGGACTGTCTTCTCCGGAGCATCGGAGACTGTGGGGAGAGCTGAGAAATTAACAAATTAATAAGAGGCATAGATAGGTTTGAGAGTCAGAGACTCTCTCTCTCAGAGTAGAAATGTCAAATACTAGATGTGCAGCTTTAAGATAAGAGGTGAAAATTGTAAGGGGGACATGTGGGGGTAGTATTTATGTAGAGACTGGTGATTGTCTGAAGTGCATCATCAGGCATGATGGTGGAAACTACAAAATAAGAGGCTTTTAGCTGGGCAAATGGAACTGAAGGGACTGGAGGAATAAAGATCATGCACAGACAGATAGGATTAGTTTAATTTAACATCATGTTCTGCAAAGACATAATGTGTGGAAGGGCCTGTTTTGTGCTGTACTGTCTGATGTTCTATCTTTCAAATATCTTCAAAGTCTTACTCTTCCCTATCTTTATAACTTCCTTCCGTAACACTCCAAGATTCCACTGCTCTCTAGCTCACGGTCTCTCAAATAATTCTGATTTTAATCTGTGGTAACACTCACAAAAAGCTGGAGGAATTCGGCAGATCAGACAGTGTCAATGGAGTGGAATGAACAGTCCCGATGAAGGGTTTCAGCTCAAAAATTTGACTGTTTGTTCCTCTCCATAAATGCTGACTGACCTGCCAAGTTCCTCCAGCATTTAGTCTGTGTTGCTCAAGAATTCCAGCATCTGCAGAATCCCTTCTGTCCCTGAGTTTAATTCCTCCCCCATTGACGGCTGTCCCTCTGGCTTCTCACCCTGAACCTCTCCATAAGTTCCCTTTTCTTTAAGACCCTTCAAACATGTCCTTCTGCAACTGCTGGCATTATTAACTCTACAGAAACTTTGGTGTCAACTTTTGCTTCTTTGAAGTACTCAAGGTGTTTGACTTCAACCAAAATTTAGTGAGTATGTCACGTTGACAGTGCAGGTTCAGAACCCCTCATTAAATGGCTCTTTGATGATTGTTCATTGGTTGGTTAAGTTTTTGACGACTGTTAAGCCATTGTCTATTGATGTTTATGTACTGGTACAAAACAGCCCAATACATCATTGGCACCAGCCTACCTGCCATCAAGAACATTTATACAGAATGGTGCCAGCAATAGGCCAGCCATTTCATAAAGGATCCCACCCACGGGGCTCTTGGACTGTTTTTCCTTCTCCCACCAGAGAGGAGCTTCCACACCAGGACCACCAGACTCAGAAACAGTTACTTTCCCAAGCAAAGGCCAATCAACACCTCCAACCTCCCCTGACAATGACTACTTTATCATTTCCTGTCAGTCACCTTATGTTCTGATACCTCTCTGATGAGTGTCACTTTATGGACATACAATCAATCTGTGTATATAAACTATCTTATATATTTATATTAATTGTTTCTTTTTAATTATTACATTTTTTTATCTTACTGTTTTTCATTATATGCTGCATCAAATCTGGAGTAACAATTATTTTGTCCTCCTTTACACATCGAGCACTGTAAATGAATCTTGATGACTGCACGCTGATTGAACTTTGAGCATTTAACAGTGGTAGTGATCCCATTATCAGTTGGTGCTATAGTCAAGAGTACATATTAAATCTAAGAGAAAGAAATTCATCTTTGGCAACAAGTACTAAACATTTGGGAGGATCAAAAATCAATCATAGCCTCATTGACTTAAATGACATGAATGGCAAAAGTAAATCTCGTTTGACAGACACTTAGAAAATGCAAATAAATATACACCATCTCCATACACATCCACTGTGTTTTGTTGCAGATTTTACAAGATAATCTCAATGTAAAATGTACCTATTTTACTCCATACCATGGAGAGGCTCCATGTGAGATATTTGATGCTGTAATGTTTTCTTTTGGAAAAGGGTTGTTTTTATTCATTAACTTTTATGGTCCTGTATTGATTTCTTTTTTATCTTTAAAAGTCTGGATTGATTTCCCTCCTCACAGACTTTACGAAACTGGCTCTTTTTAAAGACAAGCACCATCTTATTTTAATTTTGTAATGTAGAAGTACAGCACAGTAACAGGTCCTCCCAGCCAATGAGCTGTCACTGCCCAATTACACCCTTGTGACCAATTAACCTACTAATCCACACACCTTTGAGAGGAAACTGGAGCATCTGGAGGAAATGCATGCGGTCGCTGGGAGAATGTACAAACTGCTTACTGATAGTGTCGGAAATTGAACCCCGTTAGTGCAATGCCAACTTGCTACCCCAACGAGATGGAGAAGGAAGAGTTATTCGAAAAATTAGTATCTGAATATTGCTTGAAGTTATTCAGAACTTAGAAGGAAAGTGACTCCATAAGATGGTACGACGTAGGAGCAGCTTTAGGCCATTTGGCCCATCGAATCTGCTTCACCATTCAGTGGTGGCTAATTACTTTTTCTCAACTCCAAACTCACTGTAACTGTTAAATCCCTTACTAAGCAAGCCCTATCGATCTCTGTATTAAATACATTTATTTCACCACTACCATCTGTGGTAAAGAATTCCACCCTCTCTCTGAACAATTTCTTCCTCGTATCAGTTCTAAAGAGACATCCCTTTATCCTGAGGCCATGCTTAGTCCTAGACTCTCCCACTATTGGTAACATCCTCTCCATATCCTCTTTATCTGGGCCTTTAAGTATCTGGTAGGTCTCAATGAGATTCCCCTCATCCTTTTAAACTCGAGTACAAGCTTAGACACATCAAACTCTCGTCATATGTTAAGCCTTTCATTCCTGCGGCCGTTCTTGTAAACCTCCTCTGGACCCTCTCCAGGGCTAGAATGTCCTTCCTTAGATACCGGTTCCAAAATTGCTTGCAGTTGACTCTTCAATTATAAATAGTTACATTTTTGGGTAGGAAAGGTTATGAGCAATGATATTTCTTTGGGGTTTGATAGATATTAGACGTCAGGTTCATTTGCTTATCACATATACATTGAAATACAGTGTGAATGCATCATTTAAGTTAATGCAACACCACCAAGAATCTGCTGGAGCCTCCTCACAAGTACCACTGCATATTCCAAACCAGCATAGCATGCGCATAATGTTCAGCAGAACATTACAAGCAGCAGCGACAGAACGAAACATGCCCCTTTCCCACCCACCTGTCTCCTCATACACACAGACAAGTCTCCAAACCCCAGGACAGGTTGCCTCTGGGACTCCAGTCCTTGGCCCCGGACTCTCAAAGTCCAGACGTCAGGCCTTGAACCTTCTGTCCCTGGCCTGGACTCACAGTAGCAAGATAAATGCAGAAAATTAGCAACCGTGAAGATGAGCAGATGTCAACGTCAATGTTTCATGGTTGCCGATTTAAGTAACTGAAATCAGCAGGGGTATCCCCTCCTCAACACACTTTAGGGACTGATTTGCGCATTGAAAGCAACGTGTTCTGTTCAGGCAAATCACCCAGAGTCAATTGGTTATTAAAGTGGAGTTGGACTGTGTGAATCAGAGTTAGATGACGAGGGGCATTCACTTAAAGCTGGGATGTAGAGGAACTTCTCACAGGAGGTAATAAAGCTCTGGAATCCTTTATTCTTTTTAAATTTGGATATACAGTGCTGAACAGTTCCTTTCAGCCCATTGAGCCAGACTGCCCAGCAAACCACCTATTTAACCCTAGACTAATCACAGGACAATTTTCAATAACCAGCTAGCCTACTAACCGGTATGGCTTTGGAATTTGGGAGCCAAGAGGAAAACCATGCATTTCATGGGGACGACGTACAAACTCCTTACAGGCAGCAGCGGGATTGAACGCCGAATTCTGATGCCCTTGCTTTAATAGCCTACTGTGGCATCCTGGAGGATTGTCGATGCTGGGTCACATGATCGTGGGAGGTACCAAAGGAGGAGGTGGGTTCACTTACATAGTAGTTATCCTCTATGGCCTCTTTATGAGGTACAACTGTACATCATTCACAAGGTAGCAACTCAGTGCATAAAAACATGCAGACATGGTCAAGAGGTTCAGTTGTTGTTCGGACCAAACCTCAGGATGGGGAAGGAATGTGATCTAAATGACTTTAACTGTGGGATAAATGTTGGTGCCAGACGGGGTGGTTTGAGTATCTCAGACACAGCTGATCTCCTGGGATTTTCACGTACAACAGTCTCTAGAGTTTGCAGAGAATGGTGTGAAAAACAAAAAAAAAATTCAGTGAGTGGCAGTTCTGTGGATGAAAATGCCTTGTTTAGTGAGAGAGGTCAGAGGAGAATTGCCAGACTTGTTCAAGCTGACAGGAAGGAGACAGTAACCTGAATAACCAATGCATCACCACAGTGGTGTTTCGAAGGTCATCTGTGAAGACACCACATATCGAACCTTGAAGTGGATGGGCCACACCAGCAGAAGGTCACAGGTCATGCTGTCTGTGGCCACCTTATTAAGTACAGGCAGTACCTAATTAAGTGGCTACTGAGTGTAGATTTTAGAGAAGTTCCTGAAACCTGGGTGTTGGCACTGCTGCATTCCACGTCTCTAACTCAAGGCTTTGTGGTTCCCCTGTTACTGCATTAGCACAATCCACATCCCTATTTATGAGTTATTAGCCCTCGCAGTTCTTCCTTCTATTTTGTCGCCACTGTCGCTGGCCAGTCTCACTCTTGGGCGTTGTAATAAGCATGAGAACAAGGCTATTTTGGAAAAGCAGTCAGGCCTTTGGGCCCCGACTGCTGCTGGAGAGCCCACTAATTGACGTAACAGAAGTGATTGAAGAAGGGATCTCAGAAGATGAGAGATTCTATAAATAGTTGTCAAGGTGACAGTGTCTGGTGGAAGCCAACAGGAAGCCACAGATGTGACAATTGACTTTGAATTCAAGTAGGTCAACGTGAGCAGAGTACCACGCTGCAGACACAGCAAATTAGTACACCACAAGTAGGAGTACTTCTTCTTTAAGTCGAACAATCGGTGATCTTGTAAGACAACATATTCAACAAAAGCTTTTGTTTGAATGGAGAAGTAATGTTATGGAATGTGGTGAAACCCCAGCAACTAATTAAATAATGAATGCGATCCATCAACAAAGAGCCCAACCAAATAGGTCGAAGTTCAAGTTTATTATCAAAATATGTATATCACATACAACCTTGAGATTCATCTTCATGCAAGCACTCACAAAACAAAGAAACACAATAGAATCCATGAAAAACCACGTATAACAAAGACTGTCATATATCCAATGTGCAAAAAAAAAATCAGAATCAGGCTTATTATCACCGGCATGTGACGTGAAATTTGTTAACTTAGCAGCAGCAGTTCAATGCAATACATAATCTAGCAGAGAAAAAATAATAAATAAAATAAAACATAATAATAAATAAACAAGTAAATCAATTATGTATATTGAATAGATTTTTAAGAATGTGCAGAAACAGAAATACTGTATATTAAAAAAAGTGAGGTAGTGTCCAAAGCTTCAAAGTCCATTTAGGAATCGGGTGGCAAAGGGGAAGAAGCTGTTCCTGAAATGCTGAGTGTGTGCCTTCAGACTTCTGTATCTTCTACCAGATGGCAACAATGAGAAAAGGGCATACCCTGGGTGCTGGAGGTCCTTAATAATGGATGCTTTCTTTCTTTCTTTTTTTTTAAACTTTTTCTATTGCATTTTTAAATGGTTACAAAGTATGTTTCTGATACAAATTTAGTAAAAAAAAGAAATAACACACAGAACGTGAGTTGCACTGTCCCCAAAAGTGAGTCCACCAGTTCAGTACTGAGATGAGAAAAGACAGTTCAGGAGCCTGAAGACTGCAGGGCAGCAAAAGCTCTTGAACCTGGCAGTGTGGGACCTGAAGCTCCTCCACCTTTCACCTGATGGTAGTAGTGAGAAGAGAGAAAGACCAGACAAGCACAGACAGATGGCGCTGAACACCTGCTCGTTTTCCGTTCTTACCCTCAATGATTTTAATTTTGCTCAACACTTTAATTGGCGTGGAGTAACAGAGCTGTTGCTGCCAAAGGGTCTCAGCTCGAAATGTCGACTGTACCTTTTCCACAGATGCTGCCTGGCCTGCTGAGTTCCTAGTGTATCTTCTGTATCTAATTCCCACGTTCCAAAGGTGTATGGGCAACACACACAAAATACTGGAGGAACTCAGCAGACCAGACAGCATGTATGGAAAAAGTATAGCCGAAGGGTTTCGGCTCAAAACTTCAACTGGGATTTCCAACAGCTGCAGATTCCCTCTTGCTTGAGAGCTGAGCATGACATCTTCAAAGTTCAAAGTAAATTTATTATCTAAGTATGCAAGGGGCACCGTATACTACCCTGACGTTCATTGTCTTGCAGGCATTCATTGCAGAATAAAGAAATATTGAATCAATGAGAAATTACAAACAACACTGTGCAAAGGAAGACACACTGGTAGCTAGCATCTTCTGATCTTGCAGTTTCTATCAGGCAGGAGGTCCAGAGGCCTGAAGTCTTGCACCACCAGGGTCAGGTTTCTGAAATAACCAGCACAAAACTAACTACTACCTCAGGATAGTACCATTGTGGCCACTTCAATCACTTTGCATTAAAAATGATTTTTTTTTTGTTCTTATTCTGTTCTGTCTTGTAAAAATTGCCCTTCATCAGTCAGGACAGTGAGGGTGTTATGTTACAGTAGTGGGAAATGTTGTTGAAGTTGCACTTGGAGTATAAAGTATAGTTTTCATCATGTGTTACGGAAAGTTATTATTAAGCAGGAAAGAGTGCAGAGAAAATCAAGTGCTAGACTGCATTTGGAGTATTGTGAGCAGTTTTGGGCCCCTTATCGAAGGAGTGATAAGTTGATGTTGGAGAGGGTCCAGAGGAGGTTCATGAGAATGGTTCGGGAATGAAAGGGTTAAGGTATGAGGAATATTTGATAGCTTGGAGCCTACACTCACTGGAGTTTAGAAGAATGGGGCGGGGGATCTCATTGAAACCTGTTAAATATTGAATGGCCTAGATAGAGTGAACGTAGAGAGGATATTTTGAACAGTGGGTGAGGTATGTGCATCCAGAACAGATACGAAAATGAATTTCTTTAGCTAGAGCTTGGTGAATCTGTGGAATTCATTGCCCCGGACGGGTCATTGAGTGTATTTGAAGTGGAGATTGGTAGATTCTTGGTTATTCAGGGTGTCAAAGATTATGGGGAGAAGCCAGGAGAATGGGGTTGAGAGGGATGACGTATCAGCCATGATGGAATGGTGGAGCAGACTCAATGGGCCAAATGGACTAATTCTGCTCCTATGTTTTATGATCTTATGGTCCAAGATTTATGAGTGTGTTGCCAGGATGCCAGGGCTAGAGTTATAGAAAGAGGCTGTGCAGACTAGGATGTAGGAGTCCGAGGGCTGACCTAAAAGAGGTGTATAAAGGATATAGACAGGGTGAATGCTGTTGTTATTTTCCCAGAAAAAGGGACCCAAGAACTAGAGCACATACATTTATGGTGAGAGGAGAAAGAGGATGGTGTGTATTTGGAATGAGCTGCCAGAGCAGAGATAGAGGGAACCCTCACCACATTCCTCTTCTGGCTTTCAGTCCATATGAAGGGTCTTCACCTAAAATGTTAAAGGTCCATTTTCCTCCATAAATGCTACGTGACTCTCCGAGATCCACCAGCATTCAGAATCAGGTTTATTATCAGCGGCTTATGCCATGGAATTTCTTGTTTTGTGACAACAGTACTGCATAACATAAAATCTATCTGAAGTTACAAATCATAAGTAGTGAAAAAGAGGAACAGTGAGGTCGTGTTCATGGTCCATTCAAAAATCTGATGGCAAAGGGGAAGAAACTGTTTCTGAAATGTTGAGTATGTTTTGTGTGTTGGGGCAGCTTAGCAGTTAGCATAGCGTCATTACAGCTCCGTTGACCCAGGTTCAATTCTTGCCATGGTTTGTAAGGAGTTTGTACGTTCTCCAGCTTCCTTCCACATTCCAAAGTCATATTGTTAGGGTTAGGTTTAGACTGCGGGCAAGCTACGTTGAAGTCAGAAGTGTAGTGACACTTGGAGGCTGCCAAGTGCAATCCTTGCTGAATTGATTTGGTGCAAACAACTAATTTCACTGTACGTATGACAAATCTTCATCTCTTTTATCTTTATCTCTGTAGCACAAACATAGCTGATTTCTGCCCCTTGTGGCATGTTTAAATAACATTTCACTGCTCACTTCAAAATTAACTGCATTAATATCTGTATTAATGAGGATGAATATCATTAGATATGTTATACATTGATCTGCTAACAGTAATTATGTCTAATAACTTAAGTACTTTGACCATACTTTGATATTAGACATTCCATCAACAAACAAATTATGATTAAATTGATAATTCGGTCTATTATTGTCACATACATCAAGGTACAATAGAAAAACTCATCTTGCAATGAATGGATAGTATGCAAGACATGCTTCTGTGTTAACTTCATTTTTCAATTGTTAGTTTACAGTCTAGTAAAGAAAAGGAATGAGCTTATTGGTATTACCTCTAAAACGTTCATGACTGTGTGTGAGTGGAAATGTCTCCATTGGAGAAGCAAAGATTTTACCAATTATCTATAAATTAACTTAATAGGACATTTTCCTCCATGATTAAAAAATAAAGGTTTGTAAAGTTGGAATGTATTAAAAATACGCATGAGTAAAGCCCTCCCCAATATTGAGCACATCTACACAGAGTGCTGTTGCAGGAAGGCAGCATCCATCAACAAGGACCCCCCCCCCCCCCCCCCCACCCCACCCCGCCCCCAACCATCCTAGCCATGCTGATGCCATCAGGAAGAATGTACAGGAGCTTCAGGACTCACACTGCCAGGTTCAGGTACAATTACCCCTCAATCATCAGGCTCGTGAACCAAAGGGGATAACTTCACTCACCACGTCACTGAATTGTTCCCACAGCCAATGGACTCACTTTCAAAAATTCTTCATTTCATGATCCTGATATTTACTGCTTACTTATAATTATTATGTTTATTTTTTCTCAGCTCAGGCTGGTAAAACCTGAGGTAAGGGCAATGCCAAGCACTCTCATTTCTCAATTGCTAACAGCTTTCAGTCTATTCTAGTGGTGTTTAGTATTGTGGCTTTCTGAAGATTTACGTAGATATTACTGTGTAGCCCGACTTGTTTAATGCCATTGTGTAATGCCCTTGGGATGATACCAGTTGTAGATATTACAATCGGGACAATGTATACCTGTTCCTGTACCAAAGTCTTTCAATTTCCTATTTTAATTCAGTATATTTCTGGTGCTTTTCACTTACAAATTTCTGTAAGTTATGTGTGTTTGGAATGGCTACATCTATTCGGTAGGTTGTTCTTGTTTGTTTATCCTGTGTTATTATATTTGGTATTATTATTATTTCTTTCCTTTTTTGTATTTACACAGTTTGCTGTCTTTTGCACATTGGTTGTTTGTCCATCCTGTTGGGTGTGGTTTTTCATCGATTCATTTACTTTGAACTTTGAACTTTAATGTTAATTATGTTTAACTTTCACAGACGATTATAGAATACTTGGTTCTATACTTCATTTTCTCATGAAATTCAGAAGATATTGCTGTTCAGTTATCAATTAGCATATGTGCATAGATAAATAAAGTGAATTTTGAAAAATAAGTTCAATAATTCAAAACTTTTCAAGCCTATTTTCAAAATTAACTTTGTTTGTATGCTTATCATTCTATTAGGAGGAGCATAGTAATTAGTTATAATAATTTTGTTTATGAGGTTTACTTCTCCCCTACACATAAGGGTGACTCTTCAATCAATTTTCAACATTGTTGAAACGTGCTGTTACACAGGTGAAACCTTGTGGTTTGATGAGGTTTTTGCAAGTACGGAAGTAACAGGTGATAGATGCACTTTTAGCCTCAGGAAGCAAACAGAGTTGAGAACATTGACTACAGAGACTTAATCCGCAGCCGCATCGCAGTCATAAAATTAGCAAGTGATACTTTCATATACACTTCAAACTAGTGCCGAAAAATGTACAACCCTTCTGGAAACCCATGAAGGATAAATTTACAGGACCAGGAGCTATCATTCAGCATTATCCAAGAAATATAAGATCAAATCCTGCTATGTCAGGTTCGAAGTTTAAATTCAAGAAACAAATAAACCTGAAATTCAAATTAAACCTTTGGTCCTAATAATACTAGCCATTATTTAAGGTGAGTGGAGGAAAGTTTAGGGGAGATGTCAGAGGTAAGCTTATTTACGCAGTGAGTGGTGAGAGCATGGAATACCCTGCCAGGGGTAGTGGTAGAGGCAGATACATTAGGGATACTTAAGGGACTTTAGATAGACACATGGTGTAAGAAAAATGAAGGGCTATATAAAAGGAAAGTGTTAGATTAATTGTGGAGTTGGTTGATATTGGTAGCATAACGTCATGGGCTGAAGGGCCTACATTGTTTGTTCCGGTCTTTGCACTTTGTTCTATCAATCCACTGGATAGTTTCACTAACGTCCTTCATTCACTCAGTCGACCCTCTTTGTGACTCCACGCCGGCACTACAGATTACTGCTCACTTCCTCCAGGGCTCAAGTTAGCCCAAGTCAAAGCCAAGTTTGTTGTCAAATGCACATGTGTGCACAGGTGCAATGAAGAACCTACAGAAGCATCGTACAAGCATCATTCAAAGATCAACGTCGATTGAACACAAATTATATGCATTTTTACAAGAAATATATCAATTAGAAAAATAAGCAATTCCCATTTTAGTTCAAAGTGGCAAGAGTGTTGCTAAATTATAATGATTAGCACTTTCGCAGTTGGTTCAAGAACCAAATGGTTGAAAGGAAGTAGTTGTTTCCAACCCTTATGGAATGGGAATTAAGCCGTCTGTTCCTCCTGCCCAGTGGGAGCTGTGAGAAGATGGCAGGGCCTGGATGGCGGAGATCTTTGAAGACTGATGTTGCCTTCTGTAGATCCCATGAATACATTAAAATAATGGATCAACCAGCTGAATTTTATGACAAAATAAAATAAAGTGGGGGTTGAAAATTACTTTCTCCGGTGAAGAGAATGGAATCCTTATGTTGTTGGATAACATTTGGGAGCAGAATTAGGCCATTCAGCCTATCATTCGCCATTCCACCATAGCTGATTTATTATTCCTCTCAATCCCATTCTCCCACCTGCTCCCCATGACCTGAAACACCCACACTAACCAAGAACCAACCATACTCACTGACTTGGCCTCCACAGACATCCATGGCAATGAATTCCACAGATTCACCACCCTCTGGCTAAAGAGAAAGAAATTCCTCTGCATCTCTATTCTAAAGAGGCACCCTTCTACTCTTAGGCTGTGCCCTCTTGTCCTAAACTCCCCCCCCCCATTGGAAACAGCCTGTACATGTCCACTCTATATAGCCCTTTCAGTATTCGATAAGTTTCAATGGGATTTCCCCCTCCCCTTTCTTCTAAAATTCTGAAAGTACAGGCACAGAACAATCAGATGTTCCTCATAGTTTAACCCTTTCAATCCTGGGATAATTCTCATGAACACCCTCTGGACTCTTTCCGATGCCAGGACATCGTTTCCTGGATAAGGAGCCCAAAAATGCTCACAATACTCCAAGTGCACTTCATTTGCAAATGTAATGAAGCATTTCATAAAGCAGCCAGAACAAACTGCTTTATTGAGATTAATTCACCTTGTGATTGTAGGGCACAGGAGCTACCCGGAACAGATTGGTTTCACAAGCAATAATACACACTGAAAGAAGTCTCAGAAGATATATTCTCTGATTTTTCCTAACAATTACATAGCTTGCTAAAGTGGCTGTCATTGTCAGACATGATGCCTCTTCACAGCAGCAAGGTAATCACATTACTTTAAGACCAGAGGCCTACGAGAACAATACTGCATCATGAGTTCAAGTCCCACCGTGGCAGCTGCAGACTTTATGATGTTAGTTAAATAACGTAGAAAAAAAAAGATTGGAGGCATTATCAGTGGCAGGGACTATGAAACTTCTGCATTGTCATATAAAATGAAACAACATTGGGAATGAAGTCTGCTTTTCTTATCCATTCTGGCTGAAACCCATAGCAAAACAGATGAGTTTTAACTGCCATCTAAAGTTATTCTGCTCTCCGAGTGGAATTCTCCACGCCACAGAGACTGACTCCTCTAGGGTAATGTGAAGCAGGTAGGAAGGTGGATCTGAGGCCAAACTATGTCAGCTATAATTCAGTTTAACGATGGGGCAGACTCGATGGACTTAATGGCCTACTCTTGCTTCTTTATGGTCATGGAGTAATATAGCACGGAAGAAGGCCCTTTGGCCCAATTTGTCAAAGCTACATAACTAAGTTGGTTCCATTTGCCCACATTGGTCCCATATTACTTCAAACCTTTGCTTTCCATTTTATTATTGTACCTACTTTTTCTTTTTTTTTTCCCATAGAAGTCACTCGTCCAGCAGTCTGAGTGGTGCTGGTGATAAACTCTTGTCTTGCCAGTCTGTGAAACAGTGCAATTGAACAGAGAATGAATGATAGCTTTTGTTTCTCAATAAACCACACAGCACCACTGCACCACACAGTTTCCCTCAATAAAACCTTTGCTCTGTTCATATATGGAATTAAAAGAGTGAAATGGTGGATTAGAACATAGAACATAGAACTGTACAGCATAGGAACAGGCCCTACACCCCAAAATGTTTTACCAAACCATCCAAAATTTGTGATCAAATGGCCAACCAACCTAATCCTGTCTGCCTACACAATGTCTATATCGTTTGATTTTCCTCACATTCATGTACTGATCTAAGACAGAACAGTGACAAATAAAGCTAATCTTTAGGTAGCACCCCACCCATCCATATAATCAGCTTCTCCAGAGACACACTCCGTGGCCGCAATATTATTTACAACTGTGCACCTGCTCGTTAATGCAAATATCAGGTCAGCCAATCATGTGGCAGAAACTCAAATGCATAAAAGTTTGCAGACGTGGTCAAGAGGTTCAGCTGTTGTTCAGACCCATAATGGGGAAGGTCAGAATGGGGAAGAAATGTGATCTGTGACTTTTACAGTGGAATGATTGTGCCAAATGGAGTGGTTTGAGCATCTCAGAAACTGATCCCCTGAGATTTTCACTTACAACAATCTCGAGAGCTGACAGAGAACGGTGCAAGAAAGAAAAATCATCCAGCGAGTGGCAGTTCTGTGGGTGAAACTGCCTTGTTAATGAGGGAGGTCAGAGGAGAATGGCCAGACTGGTTCAAGCTGACAGGAAAGTGACAGTAACGCAAACTGCCATGCATTACAACAGTACTGTGTAGAAGATCATCCCTGAACGCACAGCACATCAAACTTTGAAGTGGGTGGCCTACAGCAGCAGCAGACCACGAACATACACTCAGTGACCATTTTAGTAGATACAGAGGAGACCTATTGAAGTGGCCACTGAGTGTATGCCCTGAAATCCATCACCCTCTGTCTTCTCCCAGCGGCAGTCATTATGGAAGGGTCATTATTTTAGCAAACAGTTCATTAAGTTTCATAAATTGCAATGGGTGGGAAGGGTGCAATGTAGATATTTTAGTGCAGTGTAATATCGGGGGACATACATGTTAAAGTGAAAAATTGAACTGTAAGTCCATCTTGTACCCCATAGAATCAATGGCATCGGGCAAAAGTTCCTGCATTGAACAGTCAGATGAACAATGCACACACAAAATGCTGGTGGAACGCAGCAGGCCAGGCAGCATCTATAGGAAGAAGTACAGTCGACGTTTCGGGCCGAGACCCTTCGTCAGGAGGGTCCTTCGTCCTGATGAAGGGTCTCGGCACGAAACGTTGACAGTGCTTCTCCCTATAGATGCTGCCTGGCCTGCTGTGTTCCACCAGCAGTTTGTGTGTGTTGCTCGGATTTCCAGCATCTGCAGATTTTCTCGTGTTTGAGATGAACAATACATATGTCTCAATTCACCTATAAAATCATGAAGCACAGAGACAGGGTGAATGCACATTGTCTTCTCTCCCAGGGAAAGATAACCAGAAATCCAATGGCATTGCTTTAAGGTGAGAGGGGGAAGAATTAATAAGGGCCTGAGGGCAACCTTTTCATGCAGTGGGCAAACTTAAATAACTTAATGTGAACAGGGTCCGCCATGGTCCTGTTAAATGGAGCAGCATTCTGCAGAAGCTTTGGAGCCAACTCCTAACCCCTGCTCTTCTGTTCTAGGTATATATATTTCTTCCAAATAAAAAAAAGGTCTATTCCAATTTGTTTCTATTTTTTCTGTTAACCTTAGCCTGAAAGGCCTATTGGATGAAGTGCTCCCACTGTGTAGCGACCCGTTAAGAGTCTTGCGGCTGCCCTGATTTCAGAGCCCTTGGCGTTGCACAATTGCAAATCAAATTGTCCAGTCTGGATTGTTAGTTCAGATCCTGTTGAGATTAATCTTTGCCACTTACTCATTTTATGATATAATCCTTTTAAAATCAAAAACAAATCTGAGGTGTTAGCAGCTATGATCATTATTTTTACTGGTAATATCATTGTTCTATTAGCTGTGGTATTATTTGCTAAGTAACAATAATAAAATGTTTGAAATAATGAATAACATTATGATGTTATTGGTCTGGTGACTACATGGGCCTCCCTGGCAGAGATCCAAATTGTATGGAGTTCCTTATATTGATAATTAATAAACAGAGCAGATATACCCACAGAATATACACAGTTCTTATAACCATATATAACTATATAACAATTATAGCATAGAAACAGGCCATCTCAGCCCTTCTAGTCGTGCCAAACGCTTACTCTCATCTAGTCCCACCGACCTGCACTCAGCCCATAACCCTCCATTCCTTTCCTGTCCATATACCTTTCCAATTTTTTTTTAAATGACAATATCGAACTGGCCTCTACCACTTCTACTAGAAGTTCGTTCCACACAGCTACCACTCTCTGAGTAAAGAAGTTCCCTCTTGTGTTATCCCTAAACTTTTGCCCCTTAACTCTCAACTCATGTCCTCTTGCTTGAATCTCCCCTACTCTCAATGGAAAAAGCCTATCCACGTCAACTCTATCTATCCGCCTCATAATTTTAAATACCTCTATCAAGTCCCCCCTCAACCTTCTATGCTCCAATGAATAAAGACCTTCGTTCAACCTTTCTCTGTAACCTAGGCGCTGAAACCCAGGTAACATTCTAGTAAATCTCCTCTATTTTGTTGACATCTTTCCTATAATTCGCTGACTAGAACAGTACACAACACAACTGTTCTTGTTTGGCAGTTTTAGATGCATTTATTTATCACACTCCCCAAACCCTAATCTAACCCCCAGCACCCTTCTCTTTCCCCAAAATCACCCCAATCAAACCACAAAACACCGGAGCCACAACGTTGGTAGAGACTGCAGCTCGGCACCATCTGAACTGGAAGCAAACTTTATTAAATTGCAGAGATTTCTTCAATATGGTACTGTCCTGCTTTAGTCAGGAGTCCCAAGGATTGATGCTCGGAGTTTACAGAAGGCAAAGGAACACATGTGGAGCCAAAACAGGAATCCAGATCTGATTGAAGTTTTGCAAACACGAGAAAATCTGCAGATGCTGGAAATTCAAGCAACACACACAAAATGCTGGTGGAACGCAGCAGGCCAGGCAGCATCTATAGGGAGAAGTACAGTCGACGTTTTGGGCCGAGACCCTTCATCAGGATGTATGTACTTCTCCCTGTAGATGCTGCCTGGCCCATTGCGTTCCACCAGCATTTTGTGTGCGTTGTCTGATTGAAGTTTATAGGATTCCAGACTCTATCAAGAGCACCAGCCTCCCCACCGTTGAGAACATCTTTGAAAGGTGGTGCATGAAGAAGACAGCATCCAGGACATGATCTCTTCTCATTACTGTACTACCATTAGAGAGGCGGTACAGGAGCCTGAAGACGCACACTCAACATTTTAGGAACTGCTTTTCCCTCTCTGCCATCAGCTTTCCGAAAGGTCCACAAACCCATGAACGCTACCTCACTACTTTGCTCTTTTTGTCACGTTTATTTACTTTTTATATTCCTTATTGTAACTTGTAGTAATTTTTATGTAGTAGTGCAATCGCTTGAGTTGAATGTGATGTCCTCCTAAGGGTTTGCCTATTGGTGGGTCCTCAGGAGGCTGTAGAGGCCGATCTGGGAACAGCACAATTGGAATGTCAAGGTGGATTCCTTTAATGGGGAAGGACAGTGTGTGACTTTGATTAGTAGGGGGCGGGTGATGCACAGATACACAGTCCGTGACAGGGCGGGGTGAAGCCCCAGCAGCATGGCCTGCAAGACGACTGGGGCCCCTTCACTGCTGCCACTTTCCTCCACCTTCACCAACATCGTCTTCCATCAGCTCTACCGCTGAGGTTGTGGTTGGATCACTGTTTACCTGGAACATCCCCCCCTTGACCTACCAGCATGGGTGACCCTACCAGGAGCTAAAATCTAGATGCCATTTCCCTCATTTTCTCAGAAATTCACAAGCATCTCTGCCACGACAAGGTGAGGATCCCTGAAGCAGAATTTTTACATATTGCACTCTACTGCTGCTGCAGAACAACAAATTTAGTGATAGATTTCAGTGATAATAAATCAGATTCTGATTCTATGTGACACATGGATACAGCAGACAGCTGATGTGCAGTATTTCTCCCAGTCTTTTGGTTGTGGGAGGAATCCAAAGCACTTGGAGGAAAACCATGTGCTCATGGAGAGATGAAGCAACTTCCATACATCCCAGGAGTCGGAAAAGAAGTTGTGCCATTGGAACAACTACTCTATCATGGTAAAACCCTGCTCAATAGGATTGTGGCTTGTGAAAACTCCCAGCTAATTCCTCTATCTCTAAATTCCCGTTTTATGTTTCCTGGACTAAAGAAGATTGAGGGATGAGCCTAATAGAAGTAATTCAGATTGGGTGGAGTAGATAGGGTAAATACTATTTATTATAATTTAATATAAATTGCACGTTGCACATTTAGACAGAGACGTAACATAAAGATTTTTACTCCTCATGTAGTAATAAAGTATATGCAACTCAATTCAAGTATTTTTCATGGCAGGAGGAAACAAAGCAACATGGGCATAGGTTCAAGGTGAGAGCTTTTCCAGTGATCTGAGTGGTTAGCTTTTCTACCCAGAGAGTGGATGATATCTGGAGACATGAGAGAAGGCAGTTGCTTGAAATGTGGAGCATCCAGTCCTTATAAAGGGTTCTTCACCTGAAACATTTCCCTCCACAGATGCTGCCTGACCCGTTGAGTGTCTCTGGCTTTTTTGCATGTTACTGGTTGATACTGGAACATATTGCCACAGGAGGAGGTGGAAGCAGGTATAACTCCTGCTTTTAAGATGCATTTATAACCTTCAAAAGTCGAGGGATAGAAGGAGGAGCTGAGGAGGACGATGGTGCCTAACGGCGACTCCTTTGCTTAAACCTTTGGAAACAGCTCTACCTCTATCTTTGATATCTCTTTTCCCTTTTCAAGGTTCTTTTGAAGACCCTGACCTGGAGTTACACGCTGACTTAGGGTCTTTGCGGAAATGGGACCCGCTGTCGGGGCCTCATGACCAGCCGCCTTTCAATATGCCAAGGACGCGGGTTGGAAGACTAGTGTGCCTCAGGGTGCCAGATTTTGTGTGTGTCGCTTGGGTTTCCAGCTGCTGTAGATTTTCTCTTCTTTGTGCGCAGATATGTATGGATTAGGGTTAGTGCGTCGTGGGCATGCTACGTTAGCATCGGAAGCATGATAACATTTGCACACTGCCTCCAGCACAATCCTTGAACTGTGTTGCTCGTTGATGCAAAACAACGCATTTAACTGTATGTTTCAATGTTTTGATGTACATGACAAATAAAGCTAATCTTACTTTCTGTCTGTAATTCAGCTTGATAAGCCTTTTCCTCTTAATGAACGTAGGCTATAAACCACAACACAGTTAGAATGAAAGAGTTATTTCAGGGGTCCCATCTTGTGATAACATTTATTAACATGTATAAAGTGGAAATTAGCATGTTACACACACTCCCTTTAATGTAGTTTCCAACCTTTTCCAAAGATGTCTTGTAGTTGTGAAATAAAATCCTATGAAAAATACTTTGCTTACATTCTCTTTGAATGTTTATTTTCTGATTGAAAAGTTACAAACACTCGAAGTCTCATCCTGCTTGAATGATATTTAATTTTAAAAAGTGCTATCTTTTGATAAACTCTTTTCAGACATCTCGTCCCTGTTGTAATGCTAATGTCTGGCAAGACCTCATTAATAACAAGGTGATAATGATTCATATTCATATTTATTTATCACATGTACATCAAAATACACAGAGAAATGTGTCATCTAAATGTGTCAGCCCAACGATGTGCTGGGTATAACCCTAAATATCACTGTACAATGCCTATGATACTCAGCGGAACGACATAGAATATTGCAAAATAGAACAACAGAAAAACCAGTCCCATTCCTCTCTCCCATCCACCCATGCACAATCACAGTCCTCCAACCCTAAGACAGATCATCTTTGGGCTCCACTAGATTTGTGGATTTGCACATATTGCCTTTGACATCCCTGGTGGATTCACAGAGATTGGGCCATGGTTGAAATACTGGCCATGAGAGGACAGATGATGACCCTGCTCATCTCTGTGTTTCCTTTTATGTCCATCTGAGTGGCCAACTTTAGCTTAGTCTCTCATCTGAAAGACAGCACTCTTTGATTACTGCCCTGAATTTCATATAGCCACACACCACAGAAACAGGTCTTTCAGCCTAAACAAGCCATGCTGACCAAGACCCCCATCTGCCCATGTTTGGCCCATATCCCCCTCAACATTTCCTATCTATGTACCTGTCTAAGTGTCTGAATGCTTCCTCTGGGAACTCATTCCACAGTGCCAATAAAAAGTATTCACAACCCACTCGGAAGTTTTCATGTTTTTATTGTTTTACAACATTGAATCACAGTGGATTAAATTTGGCTTTTTGACAGTGGTCAACAGCAAAAAAACTCTTTTATGTCAAAGTGAAAACAGATCTCTACAAAGTGATCTAAATTAATTACAAATATAAAACGCAAAATAATTGATTGGATAAATAATCACCCCTTTTAATATGACACATCAAATCATCAAAGGTGCAGCCAATTGGTTTTAGAAGACACATAATTAGTTAAATGGAGATCTGTTTTTGGAGACCTGTGTGCAGTCAAGGTGTTTTGATTGATTGTAGTAAAAATACACCTGTATCTGTAACTGCTGGAGAGTAAGCATCCTGGCAAAAACTACACCATGAAGACAAAAGAACACTCCAAGCAACTCCACAAAAAGATTATTGAAAAGCAATAAAAGCAAGTCAGGAGATGGAGTTACTGAATATCCCTTGGAGTACAGTTAGGTCAATCAACAAGAAATGGAAAGAACATGGCACAGCTGTAAATCTGCCTAGAGCAGGCCGTCCTCAAAAACTGAGTGGTCGAGCAAGGAGGGCACTAGTGAGGGAGACCTAGGACAACTCTGGAAGAGTTACAAGCTTCAGTGGCTGAGATGGGAGAGACTGTGCATACAACCACTGTTGCCCGGGTGCTTCACCAGTCACACTTTTATGGGAGACTGGCAAAGAGAAAACCACTGTTGAAAAAAACTCACATGAAATCTCAGCTAGAGTCTTCCAAAAGGCATGTGGGAGTCTCTGAAGTCAGCTGGAAGGTTCTATGGTCTGATTAAACCAAAATTGAGCTTTTTGGCCATCAGACTAAACTTTATGTTTAGTGTAAGCCAAGCACCGTGCGATATCAAAGGCACACTATCCCTACCGTGAAGCATGGTGGTGGCTGCATCGTGCTGTGGGGATGTTTCACTGCAGCAGGCCCTGGAAGGCTTGTGAAGGTAGAGGGTAAAATGAATGCAACAAAATACAGGGAAATCCTGGTTAAAAACTTAATGCAGTCTGCAAGAAAACTGTGACTTTGGAGAAGATTTGTTTTCCAGTAAGACAATGACCCCAAGCGTAAAGCCAAATCGACAGAGGAATGTCTTAAGAACAACAAAGTTAATGTCCTGGAATGGCTAAATCAGAGTCCGGACCTCAATCCAATTGGGAATTTGTGGCTGGACTTGAAAAGGACTGTTCACTCACGATCCCCATGCAGTCTGACAGAGCTTGAGCAGTTTTGTAAAGAAGAATGGGGAAAGTTGTAGTGTCCAGATGTGCAAAGCTGAAAGAGACCTATCCACACAGACTCAAGGCTGTAATTGCTGCCAAAGGCACATCTACTAAATACTGACTTGGGGGGGGGGGGGTGAGGAGTAATCACATAATCACTTATTTTGTTTCTAATAATTGTAATAAGTTTAGACCAATTTATAGAATTTTTTTTTCACTTCGACACGAGTCTTTTCTGTTGATCAGTGTCAAAAAAGCCAAATTAAACCCACTGTGATTCAATGTTGTAAAACAATAAAACATGAAAACTTCCGGGGGGGGGGTGAATAATTTTTATAGGCGCTGTATATATAGACCACCCTCTTGGTGGAAAGGCAGCTCCTCAATTTGCTGTTAAATATTTCCCCTCTCACTTTGAACCCATGATCTCTAGTTCTTGATCCCCAACTTGGGTAAAATACTAGGCACATTCATTTTATCTATGCCTCTCAGGATTTGATGCATATCTATAACATCTCCCCTGATTCTCCTACACACTCCCGTCTGCTGAACCTCTCACCTTAACTGAAATCCTCGCAACATTGTTGTAAATCTCTTCTGCATTCCTCCCAGTTCGATGGCATCTTTCTTATAGCACAGTGACCAGAACTGAGCACAGTAGTCCAAATGAGGACTCACCAGCGTGTTCTACAACTGCATCCTAACGTCCCAACTTCGTGCCCTGACTGACGAAGGTCAGTGTGCCAAACAATGCCTTCGTCACCCTGTCTACCTGGGACACCACAGTTGTTTGTGGTGATGAATTCATAGATTCATCAGCCTTTGGCTAAAGAAATTCCTCCTCATCTCTGTTCTAAAGGGACATCCTCCTATTCTATAGCTGTGGCCTCTGGTGCTAGACTCCCCATGATAGAAAGCCCCACATCCACTCCATCAAAGCTTTTCAATATTTGATAGGTTTCCTGTCCTCAGCCTCCCCCACTTCTCATATTCCATCTGGGTTATCAATCACCTCTGCTCTAATAGAAAAAATTACATTTTCTAATGCAACACACACACGCAATGCTGGGGGAAAACTGTAGATCAGGCAGCATCTATGGAAATTAATAAATGATCAACATTTCAGGTGGAGACCACTCATTAGGACTAGAAAGTAAGGGGGAAGTTGATGGAATAATAAGGTGGGAGGAGGGGTAGGAGTACAAGCTAGTGGGTGATAGGTGAGACCAAGTGGGTGCGAAGGGGGGAGATGAAGTAAGAAGCAGAGAGGTGGTAGGTTGAAAAGGTTGGAGAAGAAGAATTCTAATAAGAGAGGAGACCGGACCATGGGAAAAAGTGATAGAGGAGGGGCACCAGGGGGAGTGATGAAGGGAAGAGGAAAGGGGCAGAGTGGGGAAATGAAGAAGAGGATAGGGAGAGTGGGAAAATATTGTCAGTAGGAGAAATCGATGTTCATGCCATCAGGATGGAGGCTATTTAGCAGTTTCCTTCAGTCTGCAGAGAATTACTCTTCTAAGCATCTTATATAATGTAATTCAAACTCCCCATTGACAGTGGCTTCCTTTCAAAAAGAAAATATACCTGATATTTTCATCACATAGAGGGAACTGAGTTAGCTTTACAATCTTCTGCCCGAATGTAGAGCTTCCATCGTACATTGGGCCTCCTCGAATGGAAACCACTCATAGTGAAAACAGTCATTTATAGAAGCTCTCATTTACAGAAACCACATGGTGTTCATTTCCCCTAGTTCCAAACAGCAGATAGAGTTGCTTTATTTTCCGGTGGTTGCTTGAATCATCTTTTAGTTTCAAGATAATCGCTGCCTTTTTTATTTCAAGGGTTTGTTACTGAGCTGACAGTTCAGGACATGGATCCATTGTGAAGTTAACACCGGTGATTAAAAAATAAGATCTTCAGATGAAAGGAAACAGACGTTATCTATGAAGGTGCAAAAGGCTGCAGTTTCAAAGTAGATGTCACAAGAGGAGATCTTTGAAGCATTAAACAAGATTGGAAGAATCATTCCCTTAAGCTTAGCTTGCAGGTTGAGTTGGTGGTAAGGAAGGCAATACGTTTTGAGAAGACAAGAATATAAAAGCAAGGATGGAATGCCGAGGTTATATTTGGCACTGGTCTGACCGCACTTGGAATATTGTGGACGGCTTGGGGCCCCTTCATCTAAGAAACGATGTGCCGGCATCGGAGAGATTTCAGAGGAGGCTTGCGAGAATGATCCCAGGAATAAAAGGTTTAATGCATGAGGAGTGTTCGGTGGCTCTGGGCCTGTACTCAATGGACTTTAGAAGAATGAAATTTTGGCATGCCACAGTCCCGAGGAGACACCGGATGGTGAAGGGGGAGAGTGAATTTAAAAGACGGGAGCCGGGGTAGTCAGCACTTTTTGCACACCACAGTTCCTGAGGTGATATTGGTTTGTGCATAATTTGGCACGTGGCAAGGACCAATAAAAAGAAGCTAGTGTTAAGCAGAATGGCATTTTGGCCAGTTGGAGTGTGGAGTTGAGGCGTAGACTGTAGGTAGATTTTTTTTTGTTATTTATTCTTTCTTTCTTTCTTATTGCACATTTAGAGGAGTGGGGACGTCAGGCAGGATACTGAGGTGCTCCTCTTGTGGCATGTGAGAAGGTACCAGGATATTCAGTGTCCCTGATGACTACACCTGCAAGAAGTGGACCCAGCTGCAGCTTCTAACGGACTGTGGTAAGGGAGTCGGAGCTACAATTGGATGAACTCCACATCATTCAGGGCGATGAGGGATTGATAAAAAAGCTACACCCGAGGTGCAGAACACAGGTAAACTGGGTGACTGACAGGAGGGGGAAAGGTGGTAGACAGCCAGTGCAGAGCACTCCTGTGGCCGTTCCTCTCAACAACACTCTGGATACTAATGAGGAGAGGTGTGAATGACCTAGCAGAAGAAAGCCACAGCTCTGAGTCTGGCTCTGTGACTCAGAAGGGAAGGGGAGAGAAGAGGTGAACTGTAGTGATAGGAGATTCGCTGGCTTGGGGAACAGAAAGGAGGTTCTGTGGATGAGAACAAGATTCCAGATTGTTTTTTTGCCTCCCAGGTGCCAGGGTCAAGGACATCTCAGATTGAATCCACAGCCTTCTTAAGTGGAAGGGTGAATAGCCAGAGGTCATGATCCATGTCAGTACCAATGACGTGGCCAGAATGGGTGTCCTGCAAAGTGAGTTCAGGGAGTTATGTCCCAAGTTAAAGGACAGGACCTCCAGGACTGTGATCTCAGGATTGCTACCCATGCCACATGTCAGTGAGGCCAGAACTAGGAAGATTATTCAGTTTAACATGTTGCTAAGGAGTTGTTGCAGGAGGGAAGACTTGAGATAGTTGGATCATTGGGCCCTCTTCCAGGGAAGGTGCACCTGAACTGTAGGGGAACTAATACCCTTGTGGGAGGATTTGCTAGTGCTGCACAGTGGGGAGGATGTGGGGGGGGGGGGGGGGTTGGTGGAATTAAACAAGAGTTACTGGGACAAAGGAACTAGAGTACCAGAACAGAACAGAGGTTGTGGAGAAAGATGTTTTTAAGCCTACATTCACAAGGTCGAGCATGGTGGGACTAATGCTCTAAGATGCCAATGTTTCAATGCAAGGAGTATTGTAGGTAAGACAGATGAGCTTAAGGATAGATCAGCATGTGGAATTATAATATTGTAGCCATTAGTTTCAGGAGGGGCAGGACTGGCAGCTCAGCTTTCCAGGGTTCTGTTGTTTCAGATGTAATAGAATGGGAAGGATTAAAAGAGGAGGATTGGCATGGAAAATGTCATTGCATTACTCAGTCAGGACAGACTGGAGAGTTCGTCTCGTAAGGCTTTATGGGTGGAACTGTGGAATAAGAAAAGTATGACCAATGTTAATGGGATTATACTATAGACCACCCAACAGTCCCTGTGGGGTTTAGAGGAGTAAGCTTGTAGAAAGATCGCAGACTGTTGCAAGAAGCATAAGGTTGTAGTAGAAGGTGATTTTAACTTTCCACATATTGATTGGGACTCCCATACTGTAAAAGGGCTGAATGGGAAACAGTTTGTCAAATACATACAGGAAGTTTCCTTAATCAGGACATAGAAGCCCCAAGTAGAGAGAGTGTGATACTAGATCTCCTATTAGGGTATGAGACAGGGCAGCTAACAGAAGTTTGTATAGGGGAATACTGTGCATCCAGTGATCATATTGCAATTAGTTTCAAGGTAACCATGGATAAGGATAGGTCTGGTTCTTAGGCTGAAAATTATAAATTGGAGAAAGGCCAGTTTTGATGGTATAGATTGGGAAAGGTTGTTTTCTGGCAAAGAAACACTTCATAATTGAAATTTTGAGAGTACAGTGTTTGTATGTTTCTGTCAGAATAAAAGGCAAGGATAATAGGTTTCGGGAACCTTGTTTTTTGAAAGATGTTGGGGCCCTGGTTAAGAGAAAGCAGGTATACAGTTGGAAGACAGATCCATAGTTCTTTGAAAGTGCCGTCACAAGTAGATAGGGTCATAAAGAAAGCTTTTGGTACATTGGCCATAAATCAATGATTTATACAGGAGCTGGGATGTTACGTTGAAGTTGTATAAGACATTGGTGAGGCCTAATATGGAGTGTTGTGTCTAATTTTGGTGACCTACCTACAGGAAAGAGGGAAATAATATTGAAAGAGTGCAGAAAAAAGTTACAAGGATGTTGCCAGGACTTGAGCACCTGAGTTATAGGGAAAGGTTAAATAGATTAGGATTTTATTCCTTGGAAATTAGAATATTAAGGGGAGATTTGACAGAGGTATACCAAATTGTGAAGTGTAAAGATAGGGTAAATGTAAGAAGGCTTTATTCCGCTGAGATTGGGTGAGAAGAGAACTAGAGGTCATGGGTTAAGGGTGAAAGGTGAAATGTTTAAGTGGAATATGAGAGGGAACTTCAATCAGAGGGTGGTGACTGTGTGGAATGAGCTGTCAGCTCAAGTGGTAGGGTTTACTTCAACAATTAAGAGAAATTTGGATAGGTACATGGTTAGGAGGAGCACAAAGGGATATGGTCCAGGTGCAGGTCAAAGATTAATGGTTGGGCACAAACTCGATGGTCTGAAGGGCCTGTTTCTTTGCTGTAGTGTTCTATAACTCTAATGAGTAGGGATCTACTCATTAGGGATCCATCGAATCTTGAAAGGCCTAGATAGAGGGGATCTGAAAAGGATGCTTCCTCTCGTGAGGGAATCTAAGACAAAGGGGCACAGCCTCAGGATACAAAGTCATCCCTTTAGAAGAGAGATGAGGAGGAATTTCTTTAGCCAGAGGGTGGGGAATCTCTGGAATTCATAGCCACAGATAGTTGCAGAGGCCCACTCATTGGGTATATTTAAAATGAAAGTTGATAGATACTTGAAGTCACAAGGAGAAGGCAGGGCAACAGGGTCGAGAGGGACCATCGTGATTTAATGGCAGAGCAGTCCTGGTAGACTGAATGGCCTAATTCTGCTCCTATGTCTTATGGTCTAAGATAATGTAGATGCAGGAAACCATTCATAGTAAATAATATTTGTAAAAAAAAGAAGCTGATCCAGCATTTTGTGTGTTACTCCGGGTTCCAGTATCTGCAGTCTCTTGCATCTCCAATGGGTTTTAGTTCTGATGGTAGGGTCCTAGAGCACTACAAGTAGAGAAAAAGGCCCTTTGGCCTTTCTAGTCTTTGCTGAATTATTATTTTCCCTAGTCCATAACCCTTTGTACCCCACCCATCCACACAAATGCTGGAAGAACTCAGTAGGTCAGGCAGCATCTATGGAGAGGCCAGATTATATAAGGTAAAGGGCTGAAGTAGGAGAGAGGACCATGGAATCAAGGAAGGAAAGAATAGTGGAAGGACCATGGAAGAAAGGGAATCTTCTTCAGCCTTTTACCTTCCTCCTCACCTGCCTTCACCTATTTCCTTCTAATTTGCACTCCTACCTCTCCCCCGCCTTCTTATTCTGGCTTATTCCTTGCCAAACCCAATGAAGAATTTCAGCCCAAAATACTGATTTTTAATTCCCCTCCATAGATACTGTCTGACTTGTTGAGTTCCACCAGCACTGTGTGTATTTTGCTCTAGATTTCTCTTTTGTTAATGATTTTCCCTCCCAGCAACATACTCTGTAAGAAATTCAGAACGTCCACGGAAATATACAGGCCATTCAGGTCACTAAGTATGTGCTGACCATTAACTTCTCCTTTACACTTATTGCACCTTAATCTTATTTTGTTATTCTCCCCATATTCGCAACAGCTCCCCCTCCAATTCCACCCTTCACCTACACCCTAAAGGCAATTTACATTGGATGAATTTCCTATCAATGGGATGCCTTTGGAATGTGGGAGGAACCCGGAGCACCAATATGGGTATAAAGAAAACAATCAAAACTTTGGCCAACCTCACCAGAGGTCAACGTTGAACCTGGGCACTGGAGGTGTGAGTCAACAGTTCTAATGGCACTGGTACTGAGATGTAAACAGTAATTGCTAATCTTCAGACAGGATGATGGATATTTGATAAAGTTTGTGGGGAAATGCGGCCACTCAGATCAGTCATGACCTAAATGAATAGGAGGAGAAACTCAAACATCTTCATCATAAACACAAGAGATTTTGCAGATGCATTCTTTGTACCTAGAATCAGAATCGGCATGTCGCGAAATTTGTTCACTTAGCAGCAGCAGTTCAATGCAATACATAATATAGAAGAAGAGGGAAAAAAATAATAAATAAGTAAATCAATTACAGTTCCCGTGTATTGAATATATTAAAATTTGTGCATAGAACAGAAATAATATACATTAAAAAAGTGAGGTAGTGCCCAAGGGTTCAATATCCATTTTCTAATCAGATAGCAGAGGGGAAGAAGCTGTTCCTGAATCACTGAGTGTGTGCCTTCAGGCTTCTGTACCTCCTACCTGATGGTAACAGTGAGAAAAGGGCGTTTCCTGGTTGCTGGAGGTCCTTAATAATCGATACTGCATTTCTGAGACACTGATCCTTCAAGATTCCCACAAAAAATGAAGCTCAAGGCATTGTATGGTGATATACTGTTGATGTACTTTGATAATAAATTTACTATGAACTTTAAAGTGCAAAGACTCTCACTCTAACATCCCATCTGAATGATGCTATCTCCAGTGCACCCCCAGCACTGCACAGAGTTATCCTCCGGGATTTTAACTCCAGTCTTTTTCAAAGATATTTGCTCTTCTTCATTATATCTCATTCCACTCCCAAGTAGGAATATGTATGCACCTTCTAACAGACTGAAACAAAGCATAGGCAGTGCTGAACCATTGGAGATCCCATCACTCAGATGGGATGTTAGAGTGAGACTCTTCCCTGCACTCTAAAGTTCAAAGTCAATAAGATTTTCTTCACTTTATTTCCTTCCTAATGCATTTTTGAGATGCCAGTTCTTATTTTCCTGTAACGGAATCCCTTATACACAGACTTCCATGTATCCAGTCTCTTTTACTGCCTTTGAACTGAAACACAGAGAATGATGCCTTTTAATCAGAGAAGTTAAAGTGAACTGAACAAATTTCAGGATGGAAGGAAGCATTTGTCAGCCACAATGTTGTCTTAAGACTCTGTGGGTTGGGATTTGCTGGCAGAACAGGTTTAAAGAGGATAATATCGCATTTCTTTTGAGAAAAAAAAAGACATCAGTCACTAGAGTCAATAAACACTAAACTTGATAATAAAAGCACAACATTGGAAACACTCAGCAGGTCAGGCAGCATCTGTGGATCATAAGGCATAGAAGCAGAACTAGGCCATTCACCCATCGAGTCTGCTCCACCATTCCATCATAACTGATTTATTTTTCCTCTCAACCCTATCCTCTTGCCTTCTCCCAGGAACCTTTGACACCCTTACTAACGAGATGCCAGATTGTAGGTGAGGAGTTGGTCTGTAAGTTCCTCTCCCCGTGTCATGGCATACATTCATCTCTTATTTGCTTCTTGCTGTCTCAGTGGAGGGTTGAATATAATCAAAGGTCCTACTTACCCCAGAGATTCTCTTTTCAGACCCCTCCCTTCAGGCAGAATATACAAAGTCCCGTAAACATGCATCACCAGGCTCAAGGACAGCTTCTATCATGGTAAGTACAATAAGATACGATAAGTAGGATAAGATGGACTCTTGACCTCATAATCTACCTCATTATGGCCCTGCACTTTATTGTCTGCCTGCATTGCACTTTCTTTGTAACTGTGACACTTTATTCTGCATCCTGTTATTGCCCTTCTCATGTTCTGTCTCGTAGGAATGTTACAAAATATATGCACGGGCATGCAAAACCATTTCAGGTTATTGCCTCCACTCCCCATGAGAGGTCGTGAAAGATTAGTTCTGCTTCTTTATGAATGTATTGGCTATGCTCAGTGATGGATCATTGACCCAAAAAAATCAAAATCATAATCAGATTTATTATCACTGACATACATTGTGAAATGTTTGTGGTAAAAGTATAGTTTAATGCATATAAATCACTAAAGGTGAAAATTACTGTAAGTGGGGTGTGGCATATTGTAGCATAGTGGCTGTCCCATTGCTTTACAGTGCCACTGATCACTGACGGGGGTTCAACTCCCGCCGCTGTCTGAAGAGCTTGCATATTCTTCCCATGGCCATGTAGGTTTCCTCTGGGCGTTCCAGTTTCCTCCCACATTCCAAAGATATAGAGTTAGGGGTCGTCAGCTGTGGGCATGCTATATTAGTGCTGGAAGTGTGGTGATACTTGCAGGCTGTCCCCTGCACATCCTCGCTGATTTGATTTGAAGCAACCAACACATTTCACTGTAAGTTTCAAAGTACATGTGATAAATAAAGCTAATCTTTAAAAAAAAACTTTAATAAATAAATAGTGTGAATGAGGAGGGAGAGTTCATGGGTTCATGGACTGTTCGGAAATCTTCAGTTCAGTTCAGTTCAGTTCAGTTCAGTTCCAGTTTATTGTGATTTAGAAACCACAAATGCAATGCAGTTAAAAAATGAGACAACGTTCTCCTGAATGATATCACAAAAGCATATGACAAAACAGACTACACCAGAAAATCCACTGAACGTTTGGTAATCCCCAAATCCAGAGTCTGGAGAGGCTGCTGTGTATTAATATCGCGCTACCATCTAGTGCGTTCCCCGGAAAGAAGCACCGAATCCACCTGACAAAACAAGACTACCCAGACACACCAAGTTGAGAGACCAACTCTACCACCCAACAAACCTAAAACTAAAGCTACAAGACCTACACAAAACCACATAGTTACATATAGTTAGAGTTAACATATAGTTACAACAGTGCAGACAATACCATAATTGATAAGAAACAGACCGTGGGCACAGTAAAAGTAGTCCAAAGATATTAAAAGACTATAAGTTTGAAAGAAACTAACACACAGTTTCCACAACCTTGGGGTCCCGATAGACTCATCATCCCCACCAGCGGCTGAAGGGAATAACCCAGCTATAGACTTCCACTGTGCCGCCGGACTCAGCTTTGCAGACTCAGCACACAATGAAAGCTCCATCGGACCCACCCTCGCAAATGCAGCACACAATGAAAGCTCCGTCGGACCCACCCTCGCAGATGCAGCACACAATGAAAGCTCCGTCGGACCCACCCTCGCAGATGCAGCACACAATGAAAGCTCCGTCGGACCCACCCTCGCAGATGCAGCACACTATGAAAGCTCCGTCGGACCCACCCTCGCAGATGCAGCACACCGGTAGAGGGGAAGAAGCTGTTCATAAAATGTTAAATAATGACTCTCTCCTAGCTGCTGCCTGACACGCTGAATATTTCCAGCATTTCCTCTTTCAGTTTCACAATAAAATAGACGTTCTCTTGAATGGAAAATTCTCCAATATCCATTGAAGCCATAATGATTGACATGAATTTTCATTGCATTGAGAGCTACGCTGCTGGTTGAGTGGTTTGAAGTCTTGAGCCACTCTATATTCTGTGCACGTTAGCATAGCAAATAACTGAAGTAATTTAAAAGCCTTTGCCATTCAGATATTTGGCCTGGTATTATTACCTGTATGACCTACTAACCCATATACTGACATAAAATGCAGTTGCTGTTGCTTTAGTATTAACACAGTGTGCTTCCACTAAGTACAGAGCTAATTAAGCATAAAACTGCCTTACTGAATCAGGAATAAATCTTATGTATGCTCTTGTATAAATGTAAAATTATGCAGCTTTAGACAGCTTGAAAGATTTAGGATTGGGAGTTTTCTGGACATTTAAGAGCCGAGTCCTCACCTGGATATACTTTAGAAGGAACCCAACTCACTTGAGCAGGTACTATCCCATGTTTGACATAAGATACACCTCCCACATAGCTGATGATCAGATATTCAAGTTCAGAGTTCAAAGTATCAAACTACTTAGATGTCACCATGTACTAGCCTGAGGTTAGTTTTCTTGTGGACATAGAACAAAGAAATAGAATAGAAGCAATGAAAAACTACAGACAAAAACTGACAACCAATGTGCAAAAGAAGACAAACATTGCAAATATAGAAACAAAACAAAGAATAATGAGTAAATAAATAATACTGAGAACCTGAATCATAGAGTCCTTGAAAGTGAGTTCATAGGTTGTGGAATCATTTCAGATATGAGTAAAAGTTATCTATACTTGTTCAGGAGCCTGAGGGATGATGGATGATAATTGTTCCTGAACTTGGTGGTGTGGAACCTAAGTCTGCTGTACCTCCTTCCTGATGGCAACGAAAGAGAGGAAAGCATGGCCTGGATTGTGGGGTTCCTTGATGATGGATGGTGCACTCTTTGTAGATGTGTTCAATGGTGGGAGGGCTTGCCTGTTGTGGACTGGGTCATATCTACCACTTTTTATTCTTGGGCATTGTTTCCATACCAGGCCATGAGGTATCCAGTCAGGCTACCTCCCAATTTGTTGAAGTTTAAGGTGATGTGCAGAATTTGTGCCAACTTCTAAGAAAGTAGATGTGCCTACTTTGCCTACTTTGTAATGGCACTTACGTACTGGTCCAGGATAACTTCTCTGAATTAATAACTGGAAGACCATAAGACATAGGAGTAGAATTAGGCAATTCTTTCATGCTGATTTATTATCCCTCTCAACTGCATTCTTTTGTTTTTTCTTCTGTAACCTTTGATGCCCTGACTAATCAAAAACCTGTTAACCTCTGCTTTAAATATACTCAATGATTTGGCCTCCACAGCTGTCTGTGGCAATGATTTCCACAGATTCATCACCATCTGGCTAAAGAAATTCTTCCTCACCTCTGTTCTAAAGGAATGTTTTTCTATTCTGAAGCTGGTTTGAGACTCCCCCACTATAGGAAACATTCTCTCCACATCCACTCTATCCAGTCCTTTTAATATTTGTTACGTTTCAATGAGATTCCCTTTCATTCTTCTAAGCTCCAGCAAGTACAGGCCCAGAACCATTAAACGCTCCTCAAAGAGTTAAACAGCATGGAAATAGGTACCTTGGCCCATCTCATCCATGGTGCCTTCCTCAGCCAGTCGCATTTGCTGAATTTGGCCCACACCCTCCAAACCTTGGAGGTACAAGAGATGGCAGATGGTGGAATCTGGAGCAGTACACAATCTGTTGGAGGAACTCAGCAGATCAGACAGAATCTGAGGGAGGAAAGGAACTGTCTTCGTTTCAAGTCAAACTCCTTTGTCGGGACCTGCGTCAAACATAGGCAAACAGGAGTTGCTGAAGAAGGGTGGAAAAGGTGCTTGTTTTGCTGTTGCTGTTGTTCCTTGTGTTGTTCTGCTGAATGTCGTGGGCTTTCTACGTTGGTACCACAGTGTGTGCTGACACATACCGGCCACCCCCGGCATATTCTTGGGTGCATTGTTCGGTAAGGCAAATGATATATTTTACTGTATGTTTCAATGTACCTGTGATGTGTATCTTTTCTTTTCTTTATTATGTTCTTTATGCTGCATCACATTTGGAGTAACAATCATTTCATTCTCCTTTCCACTCGTGTGCTATAAAAATGGCAATAAACTATCTTGAATTTTGAAGAAACCTGAATCTGACACCTTTGTCAGCACAGACAGGCTGGGCTGAAGGGCCTTTTTCTGCACAGTATAACTCCATGACTCTGGCTCTGTTGGCAGGGTTCACTCAATCTTTTATCCAAACCATCGATGTAGAATTCAAATATCTTTTCTTTTCCCCCGTCTCTCAGTTACCTCAGGAAAATGAGTCAGGCTGTAAATTTGCATAAGCTAAGTGTTTGTGGACTCTCTCAGGCAAGTGATCCAATTGCCCGACATGCATGTGTGTGTGAACTGTGAGCAGATGTGTGACACAGGCAGGGGTGGAAGCAATGAGAACTCTCAAACAGGAAATGCGGAAACATGTTTAGCCGATGATAAGGCTGATGCAAATATAATTTGGGGTTGTGCATCGGTATGGAGAAATCTATCCAATGGACTTTCACTGTATTCTGTATTATGCTATTGTTCTATACCATTTGAATGGAATTGTTATTTGCTATAGATGCACTTTTGGTCTCTCTGTCTACCTGCTCATGAATTGCCTTTAAGTTGTCCACCTGCACTGTAACTGTGACACTAGATTCTGCACCTTCTTTTCTTTTTTACTACGTTCATGTACTTATATATGGAATGATCTGTCTCGATGGTATGCAAACTAACCTTTTCACTGTAGGTCAGTGCATGGGACAATAATAAACCAATTACCAAAGTCTCTGACCTTCCCAGCAGATTCTTTCAGTCGCCTACACACTATGGGTAACCAGCACAGCCCAGTTAGGCTACTGACCAGCCCGTGTTTGGGATGTGGGAGGAATCCAGACCACCTGGGTTCACAAGGACGATGTACCAACTCCACACAGGTAAGGTCAGGATTGAACCTTAGCCAGCAGATCTATTCCTCATTTATTCATTTAGAGCTACAGTGCAGAACAGCCCTTTCTGGTCCAATGAACAACGCTGCCCAGCATGCTTTTAACACTAGGCTAATCATAGAACAGTTTACAATGACCAATTAACCTTCTAACCGGTACGATTTTGGACAGTGGGAAGAAATTAGAACATCCAGAGGAAACTCATGCGCTCACGGGTAGGGAGTGTGAAACTTCTTGCAGACAGAAATGAACTCTGAAATGAACTCTGAACTCCGACCCCCTGAGCTCTTACAGTGTTGTGCTAATGCGGTGCCCTAGTTGCAAAAAAACTTTCCTCCTGACGGGTAAGTAGAATCTGGCTCAGCTGAGGGGAAGTGAAGAGAATGAAATAGGATTGGCACAAATGTTACATCAACGGTACAGAGGTCAAGAGAGTCGAAGGCCTCAAGTTCTTGGAGTGAAGGTCACCAACAGCCAGTTCTGGTCCAACCGTGATTCCTCTACTTCTTTTAAGACAAATTTAGCATGTCTTCTTTGAGCCTTACCTTTTTGCTATCAATGCATTGTAGAAAGCATTCTACATGGATGCACCACGGCCTGGCACGGCAACTGCTCTGCCCATAAGGGCAAGAAGCTGCAGAGTTGTAGACACAGCTCAGCATATCATGGAAACCAGATCCTCTCTGTGGACACTATCTAGGCTTCTCGCTGCCTGGATGGAGCATCCAGAAATATCAAAGACTCAGGCTACCCCAGACATTCTCTCCTCTCCCATTGGGCAGATGATGCAAAAGCCAGAAATCACATACTGGCAGGTTCAAGGACAGCTTCTATCCATTGTTAGGTCCCCTAGTGTAATAGGACAGATTCTTTACCTCACAATCTACCTCATCATGGCCTTGCACTTTATTCTCTGCCAACAGTGCATTTTCTCTGTAACTGTGACACTTTATTCTGCACTCTATTAGTGTTTTCCCTTGCACTACTTTGATGTACTGATGTGATGAAATTATCTGTATGCATGGAGGGTTTGCAAAACAAAGATCTCCACTGTACCTCATGTGGCCATAATAAACTGATTTACCAGTTGTGCTCTTGCTGGGGCAAACGGCCTGTTTCCCTGCTGTATGACATACAGGAATGACATTTTAGGAAGGAGGTGGGAGCTCTACAGGGAGTGCAGAGATGACTTAGCAGGATGCTGCCCGGATTGGAGGGTACACCATATGAGGATAGGTTGAGCGAGCTAAGGCTTTTCACTTTGGAGTGAAGGAGGACGGCAGGTGATTTGATAGAGGTGTACAAGATGATAAGAAACATAGAAGGAATAGACATCCCCAGACTTCTTTTCGCCCCAGGGCAGAATTGGCTAATGCAAGGGAGCAGAATTTTAAGACGTTGGAGCAAAGTATGAGGGGGAGGGTATCAGAGGTAGTTCTTTTTTACACAGAGAATGGTGGGTGTGTGGAACACTCTACTGGGGTGGTAGTAGAGGCAGATACCTTAGGGACATATAAAAGATTTTAGTTAGGTGCATGCATTATTGAAAAATGGAGGGCTGCGTGTGGGAGGGGGGGAGGGTTTGATTGATCTTAAAGTACGTTGGCACAAGATTATAGGCCAAAGGTTCTGTACTGTGCTCTACTGTTCTATGAATTAAACCTAGACCAGGTTTTTGGATGGAACCATCAGAGACAGAGACTGAAGAATTCTCAATTATCTCTCACAATGTAATTGCAATTCTTTCGCAGGCTTCAGAATTAACAACACCTGACTCCACATGATGCAAGAACTCTAAAGTCAGCCAGATCTATATTAAGCCTTTTGTGGTCACAGAGCTCGAGAAGTGCTGACAGCACAACTTGGTGCCAGTCCTGATGTTCAGTCACCTTGGGGTAACCTTGTCACTATTGGAGATCTGGAGAGGATTCCACCTGGCTTCATTCTTCCGCTGGTGGCCTCCATCTTCCTCCCCCGCTTTGAATCTGAGCGGTGCAAATTAAATCACAGTTCTCCAGGAAGTGAAGGCAGCTGGCTCAACGGGAAATGAGACCAGTCAGCTGGATGCACACTATACCTAGACGCACTGCTCAGCCTTCCTGATGTGCTCTGCTGTTATTGGGCCTGGTGGAGGATGGTTGATCAGCTCCTACAGATGAAGCTTTGATCACACAGAACACAACTGTCCAGCCTGCAACAGGCCCCTTGTCCGCAATATTTGTGCTGTACCTGATGGCAAATTGAATTAAATCTGCACATCATTCATATCTCCAATCCCTGCATATTCAGGTCTGTCTGGCAGCCTCTACAGTCATATCTGTTTCCACCACCAAACCTGGCAGCTTGTTCCAGGTTTCCTTTAAATGTTCCCTCTCTCACCTTAAATAAATTGCCACTGGTATTTGACATTACTACCCTGGGAAAAAGAACAGAAGATGACTATGCGGTGTTCTCCTAACATCGACTCTCTACTCTTCTATCATTCACACTCGGGATGTGAAGCCCGATTTTCCTGTTGAAGCTGCCTCAAAGGAAGTTTGGCTTAACACCGAACACTCTAATAAACTTCTATGGATCTACTGCTAGAAGTATCCTGACTGGTTGCATCATGGTCTGGTACGGCACTCTCAAAGTACAGCAACCTGAGAAGCTTCAGGTGCAATGGACTCAGCCTAAACCATCATGGGCACGTCACTGCCCCCGTCATTAATATACACAGGAGGAACTACCTCTGGAAGGCAACATCCATCATCAAAGATTCCTAATATCTGGGCCATTTCATCTACTTGCAGTTTCCGTCAGGAAGGAGGTACAGAAGCCTCAAGTTCTACTCCACCGGGTTCAGTAACACCTACTTCCCTTCAACCATTCAATTCTCGAACCAACCAGCACAACCCTAACCACTAACTCAGTATAGTAACATTATGACTACTATGCACTGCAATGGACTTCTTTTGTTGTAACCATGTCCTTTCTTAAATAGTTAGATACAGCTTATGTTTAATATATATTTTTCTTGTGAATGCTGTGTGTCTGATGCTATGTGCCAGTGATGCTGCTGTAAGTGAGATTTTCATTGCACTTGCCACACATGTACTTGTGCATGCGACTTGACCTTGACATGACTAACAGAGTCATAAAGAGATCCAGCATGGGAACAAGCCCGACAGTATATCCCACTACCCACTTACACCAAACACACACTAAGGCCATTTTATTCTCACTATATTTCTATCAACTCCACCCAGATCCTACCACTCATCTCCACATCGGGGGCAATTTACAAGGGGAATCCGATTGGCTTTATTTGTCACTTACACATGCCGTGAAGACGTGTTGTTTGCATCAATGACCAACACGGTTCGAGGATGCGCAGGGGGCAGCCTGCAAGTTTTGGCATGCTTCCGGTGCCAGCATTGCATGCCCTCAACTTATTAACCCTAACCTGTATACATAGGAATGTGGGAGGAAACTGGAACACCCAGAGGAAACCCACGTGATCACGGGGATAGTGGCGGGAATTGAACCCTGGTCAGATGGCTGCCACTGTAAAGTGTAATGTTAACCTGCTATGCTACTGTGAGTTAACGTTACTAACTTTTTAATATGTTCGTTCTTCATGCCGTATGTCATTGGTGCTTATGGTTTTTCTATGACCATGATTGTCCTTGACAAATTATTTTACAGATGTGGTTTGCTATTGCCTTCTTCTTGGGGTGACCCCCAAGCCAATATCAATACTCTTCTGAGATCGCCTAGCGTCAGTGGTCACGTAACCAGGACTTGTGATACGCACCAGCTACTCATATGAGCATCCACCACCTGCTGTCATGGCTTCATGTGACCCTGATCGGGGCTAAGCAGGTGCTACACCTTGCCCAGGGTGACCTACCGTCTGGTAGAGGGGGGGAGTGCCTTAGACCTTCTTTGGTAGAGATACGTCTCCACTCTGTCACCCAGAACTTTTAATTAGCAAGACTAAGAGGCAAAAGGATTAACATATTTGGTGGAACAGAGGAAGGGAAAAGTCAAACTGTCCTGATGGCAATGTAATCCTTTATGTAGGTTTTATCTTCACAGGATCAGTGAAACCCAACAGATCGCTGGATCATTTCAAAAGGTAGTTGAGGGTCAACCACGCTGTTGGAGGTCCGGAGTCACAGAAAGACCAGACCAGATAAAGACCACAAGCTTGCTAATGATATGTTACAAACCTTAAAGATCTGAACATGTGCCAAGTTACAGTGAGAAGCTTGTCTTGCAAATCTAGATAGAACTAGATAAAACAATAAAGCAATACAGAATAAAGTGTAACAGCCACAGAGAAAGTGCAGGAAAAGTGCAAGCTCATAATGAGATAGACTGTGAAGTCAAGCACCCACATATCGTATTGGGGTCCACTTAGTAGTTTTATAACAGTGGGGTAGAAGCTGTCCTTGAGCCTGGTGGTATGTGCCTTCAGGCTTTCTAACTGGTAACCTTACAACAACCCAATGGCCTTTGCTCTTGATTACTAAGACATTACTAGGACAAGCCAGCTTCTCATTGCTACCATCAGTGAGGGAGCACAGAAGCATGCAGACACACGCTCAACATTTTAGGAACAGCTACTTCCCCTCCACCGTCAGATTTCTAAATGGACAGTGACCCCATGTACACTATCTCACTACTTTTATTTTTTTTGTGCACACTTTTTGCACTTTTATTTAATTTATTATCTATATCTATATATTTCTCTAATTGTAATTTATAGTATTTTATTATTGTGCATTGCACTGAGGTGCTGCCATAAGAACATAAGAAATAGGAACAGGAGAATTTCTTGTTTTAAGCTGCTTTTAAATTGCCACTCTCTGGGAAAAGCAGCTTAAAAGAAGAAATTTCACGAGGTATGGCAGTGATATTAAACCTGATTCTGAGTTTTAAACGAACTGGATAAATTCAATAAAGAAGACGCTGGAGGAATTCAGCAGATCAGGCAGCATCTGTGGGAGGAAACAGTAAATGTTTTACAGTGGGGCTGAGAGATCAGCCAGTATGAAAAGGTGGAGAGAAGTGGTGGATCCAGGTGTGGGGGGTGATGGAAAGATGGACTCTAAATTCTACAGATGTGGGCTATTGGCTCCTGTCTCAGGATTAGATGAATGGATTACTAGTTTGACAAGTTAAGGAACATGCCACAATTCCTTGATGGGCTCTGTGGGAAGCAGAGACAGTAAGTTCCATATTCACTGGTATACTAACATCACTAACTTCTAGTCAGCAATAAACTAAGAACTTATAACATAAAACAGCACAACACAGTTCAGGCCCTTTGGCCCACGATGCTGTGCTGACCTTTTAAAATACAGTACTCTAAGATCTGCGTTGGCGTATGGCCTAGTGGACAAGGCATCGGTCTAGTGATCTGAAGGTCACTGGTTCGAGCCTCAGCTGAGGCAACGTGTTGTGTCCTTGAGCAAGGCACTTAACAACACATTGCTCTGCGACGACACCAGTGCCAAGCTGCTTGGGTCCTAGTGCCCTTCCCTTGGACAACATCAGTGGTGTGGAAAGGGAAGGCTTGCAGCTTGGGCAACTGCCGGTCTCCCATACAACCCTGCCCAGGCCTGCGCCCTGGTAACCTTCCAAGGCGCAAATCCATGGTCTCACGAGATTAATGGATGCCTATACTCTAAGACCAATCTAACTCTTTCCTCCTACACACCCATGAATTATTCTCTCACCCATGTGCCTATCTAAGAGTTTCTTAAATGTCCCTAATGTAAATGCCTCTACCACCACCCCTGGTAGAACATCCCATGCACTCACCAATCTCTGTAAAAAAAACCTACTCCTGTACATCCCCCTATACATTCCTGCAGTCACCATAAAATGATGCTCCCTTGTATTCGCCATTTCCATGCTGGGAAGAGATCGCTGGCTGCCCCCTCAATCTATAATATCTAATATACCTCTGTCAAGTCACCTCTCATCCTACTTCACTCCACAGAGGATCACTCAATCTATCCTCATAAGACCTGCTCTGCCTGCAAGTACAGAGAAGCAAGAATATTGGGAGAGGACAGTGTCTCACCGTCCGGTATCTAGTCGAGGTGGTGGGAGGCGAGAAAATAGAGAAAGAATTGGAAACAAAATGTAAAGACGCAAGAGACTGCAGAGCCACAAAACCTTCTCAGACATGTCCTGAAACATCAACAAGTTTTTGCCATCACTCCCCCAAAAGACAGCGCTTGACCGGCTGGGTTCCTTTCAATTTAGATAAGGCTGAAGTGATGTGTAGGACCGGTATGGGGAATGGCAGAGTCTTGTGGAACAGAGGGACCTGGGAGTACAAGTACAAGTTTGCTGAAAGCGGCCACGCAGCTGTACAGGGTGGTGAAGAAAACATTTAGCATGCTGGCCTTCATTGGTCAGGTCACTGAGTTTAGATGGAGGAACATTATCTTGCAGTTATGTAAGTGGTTGGTGAGACCATCTATAATTTTGGGTCACCCCCTGTTATAGGGCTCATCTGGGGAGGGTGGAGGACAGATTTGCAAGGATTTGCAAGTCGTGCCTACTATTTTCCATATTTCCAGTCCACTCCCAGTCACCCGGTGGCTGATTCCAGTGGTGGCTTGCTTGCAGAGTGGCCCCTTCGCTTGGTCCAACCTCCAGTTGCCCTGCACGGTCCCCAGGTCAATACCCTTTCGCACTGGCTAGAGTTCCAGCCTGCCTTGCCCCTTTCACATCCACAGATGCGCCAACTCAGGTCCCCCTTTAGCACGTGCCGGCTCCCTCCCATTCACAACCATGGGAACTCCACCCCACCCCAACTTCCTCCTATCTGAGCTCCATCCGACATACTAGCTCTGCTCCAAGTGTGTCATTTCCACCGCGGAGTAGAAACCTCCCACTGCACGGCTTCCGCGGACCACCTCCAGCCAACCCGCCCTCCCTGTTGCAGTTGGAGGTCAAGTGCTGTTGCGCCTCGTAGCTTCTTCGCTCCATCCATCTTGAGCGGTTCACTCTGTTCATGGTCAATTTGCCCTAAAACCCCTTCACACCTGTT